>NC_142517.1:174355000-174663000 GCF_057876585.1 Rhinolophus sinicus | reverse complement strand
GTTAGCATCAATATTATGGTAGCTTAAATTTTGAGTAAGCTTTCTGTATTCATTTATTTTTATTATTTAATTTATTAATTTATTAAAATTCTAAAATAGTGGCTTTCAGAGTACTTTGATTCAGATCCACAGTAAGAAATGCAGCTTTAAAAGGAGACCTGGTATAAACATACATACTGAAACAAAAGTTTCACATAGTAACATTGCCCTGTATTACTGAGTATACACTCTACACTGTTCTATTTCATTAAAAAATTCGCAAAACACTATTTTGAAAAATACTATCTGTCCTTTGAGGATTTGTAAGAATCATTTATAAACTGCACTTTTCAAAGTGTAGCTCTCTGGTAATCACTCCATTTTCTTCCTTGGTTATGTTTTTTCTAGAAATTCTGTGTCATCTTAATTTCACACAAATTTGATTTCAAATTTATTTGAATAACACTTTTGCAGTATATAAATTCTTAAACTCTTTAATTCTCTCAGTGTCTGTGAATCACTTCTCTTTCTCCTTTCTCGTTTAGAATATTTGTACCTTCTTTGGATCGATTAGCATAGCTAGTGTATTGTGTTTTCTTCTCTCCTTAAGGAAACAGGTCATAGATTTATATTATCAATTCTACTGCTTTGCTGTTTCTGATTCAATTTCTGATTTTACCTTTTCTCTTCTGCTTTTGAAGGTTTAATTTGTGATCTATTGTGTAGTTCATTTTCTAATTTTTTGAATTAAATTATATGTCATTTTCTTTCTTTCTTGTTTAGTAGTATGTGTTTGAAGCTATGAATATCAGCTGAACACAGTAGTAGTTGTATAGGTTTTAGTCTGTAATGTTTTAATTATTATTTTGTACACATTCTGCAATATTAGTTTTATTTCCTTTTTGTACCAAATGTTGTTTTAAATAATTTTTATATTTCCAAGAGATGGCTATGTTGATTTTTATTTTGGTGATTCATTTTTATTTAATTACACTGTTATCAGAGAATATGGCCTGGATCATTTCTAATTTTTGGAATTTACTGAAGGACTTTTTTTTTGTTGGCCAATATGTAGTCAATTTGGTAAATGTTTCATGAGCTTTTAAAAATAAGATTGATTTTCAATTAACAGGATATCTATTTCATCTATTCCATCAACCAAATCTATTTCATCAATCTCATTGCTTCATTGTTCAAGTATATCCTTACTAATTTTTGACGGCTTGATAATGAAGTGAATTAAAGTAGGCTACTGCTATTTGTTTCTGGTCATTTTTCCTATAGTTCTGCAGTTTTTCTTTATGTGTTTTTATTATTATTCAGTGCTTTAAGATTTATGAAAGTTACATCCTCTCTGTAGGTCCTTTACTATCATAAAATTTCCCTCTTTGTCTTGTTTTCACTTTCTGTCTTAAATTTAATCCTGTCTGTGACGAAGGTCATGACCTCAGCTTTCTTTCTGTTAGCATTTGCCTAGCATATCTTTTCTTGCTTTTTCCTTTCTAGTTTTTTATTCATTTTGCTTTAGATCTCCCTCTTGTGTACATCATATATGCCTATCCTTCACCTGACAAAAGTTAAATTTATAAATTTTCAATTTTGATATAAATATTGTTAGATACTACTGGTATTATTGTTATTAGATGTTGACAATGATTTTACTATTTAATATTTATTAAGCACTTAAATGGCAGCAGACACTGTTCTTGGCACTTTACATTATTATTTCATTTAGTCCTTGCAACCTGACAATATTCTATTTTGTAGATGAGGAAATAGAGATTACCTAATTTGCCCAAAGTCAGAGAATTTGTAGAGACTGCTAGGGCAAAAGTGTTTATTTATTCACAGGTTTTGGAGAGGGGAGGTTTTATAAACTTCTTTCCAATCTCCCCTTTGTCCTCTACTCCCCACTCCTAAGTCTCCATGTACATAAGTCATTCCAGCTACACCCAAGAAACTGTTGGTTTGTCCTATAGTGCATACTCCGTAACTTTGCACTTGCTGAAGTGAAGTTTTATAACTATTATCTACTCCTCTTTGGGAGCAGGCCAATGTTTTATATAAATATACTCAACGTCTACCCACAACCAAACAGTGGGTATTAAATAAATTATTTGATGAAATTCTAAGTAGAGTCTTTACCACATTTTATCAAGTGTTACAATTTCACTTGTTTTCTCATTAGATTTCTCCTCTGAAGCGGAGTAGAGATGAAAAATATTAGATTTCTTCAAGATGTAAGATTAAGGTAGAAAATTTGATCATATTACAGTAGATTTAAATGTATTGAGTCATGTAAATATGTCCAATATTTAACACAACTTTTTGAATCTCAATAACTAGTAATGCCTTACTTATAGATTTTACTCAATACATTTCTGTACGTTACAAAAAAAGAGAGAGGATATGTAAAACTGGATTGAAGGTTTAAACTGAAGTCCTTATGACCTTAGAAAAATTGGTAATACAAGTGATGTAGTTCTTAAGAGTTCCCAGCAGAGGCCAGAATGTTCATGTTAAATCTAATCACTAAATGAAATGTTTTCACTATAATTCAAGGTTCTATCTATTTTCAAACCAATAAGAAAGTCAGATAGAACTCTTTATGATTAAAATTAATAGAAACTACTGACATTAATATTACATTTCAAGACGATAAATATATAATTCAAAATATCTAAAACTGAGCTTAACAGAAATAGGGATGTTCTAGAGCAAAAGGCTGAGTCCCAATGTCTGAGCAAATGGGCATCCAGAGCACATTTAGTCTGTAGACACTAAAACCCCATCCTAATTGCCAACACAGGTCATTGGGTCTTTGAGTTGCCAAGCCAGACCATGGATTGGGTCCAAGAACAAAGGGCACCACTGTGGCACTGACCCAGGAAATTGAGCACTGACCTTATTTGTTAATTTTAGAACATTTTTTAAAAATTCTTAACTCAATATAAAAGAAGTACTTGGTGCATCAAAAGTATCTCAATGCAAATTGCCTTTGTAAATGAAACACATTTTTAAATTCAATTCTAATTTAAATCATGTAATCTCTCTCTGGGCCTCAGTTTCTCCATCTTTTCATGAGTAGATTAGATATCATAATCTTAAAATTCTTATGTTCCTAAAATTTGATTTTTTTCCCTCTCAGGCAAAAAGCGTCATTTTATTCCTGTATCCAAGTGTTTGCATAGTGTCTATCACAAACCTGGTTCTCAGTAAGTGTTTAACGAACAAACAAATAAGTAAATGAACAAATGAATAAATTTTTAAATAGTTCTTTCTAGGAATTTACAAAAGAATTTGGAAACAGAATTCCTCTGAAAGCCAATCCTCTGTGAATTATTTTAAAAAAACAATACTTTAGGCAAGTCCAAGGAAATAAGAAAATGTTTGCTGAACACTCTTGGAAGGAACTAAATTCTTCCAAGGCTATCACTACTTTCAAGCCATTAACTGAGTAAAAAGGGAGTTAAAAATAATTTTAGGACTTTAAAATTTAAAATCTAAATGTAATTTTTTTTTTTTTTTTTTTGCAGAAACATTCTCTGTATTGAGTCTATGATTTCCAAAGATCCCCCAAATTGAACCTGGAAAATTGCAAGATTTTTCTCTTGGGGAGTGGTTGTTTACTAGAAAGCCTAACTCTTGATAATAAGGGTAAAGATTTTAAAACTAAAGGTATATCTTTGCCAATTCAATCTATATTGTCATCTGTTCTAGAAACCATGTGCCTGATCTAAAGTAAACCAAACATCATGAAAGAAACCAGTCATCAAAAATAATGAAAATGAAAAAAAAAATGAAAACGAACTTATTATACTCCGTTTCTCACTTGTAAATTGAAAAAGAAGTGGCTTGACTAAATTAGGGGAAGAAAATGCATAGCTACAGGCAGAAGTCTGTGTCTTCCTCATCCAGGCAGGTGGGCAATGCTGTGGAAGTTTGGACAAGTGAGAGTGGCTGTAGCAAATCAGAGAAGCCCAACTAAAGACTGGTGAAACATCTCAGGCAATTGGAAACATTCCTACATGCGATCTCACTGCATGTACAGTAAAATAAGCAAAAGAAAAATGTACGTCCAGTAAAAGAGTTAAATTAGTGACTCTGAAACATTTTCCAAACACTAGCCACTGCCTTGGGTAAAGGACTTAAGTAGCTACGCTTATTTATTGTGGATAAAATAAGAAAATGATTTGAGCCAGGTTCTCAAGCTTGAATAATGTCAAAATTGCTCTCAAAGGAAAAACATATATTTTTTTAGAACTCCCATAAATAAAAGTCAACCCCTATCAATTTAGGTGGCACTTGCTGCCAACTTGATTATAAAAACAAACAAACAAAACTCCTCACTATAAACACTGTCTTTGTAGACACTGTAGAAAATGAAGACATTGAAGTAGTACTCAGATGTAAGGTGGTCGTCTAGATGACCCAGAATATGCACAAAGAACTAAGTTTTATGAAATTATTTGTGGAACTCACAAATGTCCCTGGGAAGGTAAGGAACCTAGTTTGAGAGAACATTCTGAAAAATAAGTTGACTTCTGGCCCATGTCAGCTGGCTACTCAAAGAGCTATGCCTTCTTGGGTTAAACTGAGGCAATAAACTCTATAGCAGCTTCCAGGGAAAGCTCCTTCCTGCTGGTATGAGGAGAAAGCAGGGAGAGAAGGGCCACTGAGAAACTCAGTACTTTACAAAAAAGAATACGAAGGGAAGAAGAAGACTGTAACACATATAATCAGTTCACAGTTCTCCCCACTGTGTCAAGGAAAGCAGATTGTTCTGCCTTCCCCTTGCTTAAACACACACACACACACACACACACACACACACACACACACACGCTGCTCTTTTGAGATTTCTGTTCTCTCTGGTTGCTCTGTAAACTCAGTTTGACCTAAACATGACCTATGTTGGGTCAGGGCGCTAGTAGTCTTACCTAGTGGTGTCACAGCAGCCTGGTCACTCTCTAGCAAGGTCCCTGTTAAGAGCCACGCAGTGTCACTGGGTAGTCACAGATCATTAAATGCAGACGCTCCCCTGGAATGTTCAAAGTGCAAGGTGCTCCACCGGAGAACTACTGGAGGTGTCAAGGACATAAGGACCTATAACACCAGTCTCCACTACCAGTGTGAGTAAGAGGGAACCCAGTAGAAATGCTATGAACCACCGTCAGAGCAAACTGAAAACACAACCAGAGTCACTTAGTAAGTCTATAAATATACTAATTGTACCTCTTGAAAAAATAGAAAGTTGGTATTTCTTGTATTTAAGGAGTCATTCATTCATTTATTGGTTCAGTCATTCAGTAAGCACCCTTTAACCAACCTAATTATGGGTCAGGAATTAGACCAAGAGCTGAAGAGACAAAAATGAACAAAATAATCCCCTGCATAGTCTCTTTGGAGGATGAAAGGGTAGAGATGGGAGGACAAGTAAGGAAACAAAAGCAAACATTTGAAAATTGTAATCATAGAGGAGAGCGCAATCTGTACAATTTTAAAACTAAGTCTTTTGGTCTAGCACATTTTTTTCCAATGGAAAGATGAGGAAGCCAAATTGGAACTTTATTTATATTCTCTGTATTTCAAATGTATAAAAAATAAACTGGAGTTCCCACTTTGGAAAGGAAGGAGGGGAGAAATAGAATTTTGAAGTTTCCCTGAGTGAAATCTACCTCTAAAGGACAGTAGAATGCAGAAACTTTAAAACTAGGACAATATTATGAGGCATTACAATAATACAAATGTTATAATCTAAAGATTGACTTGAAGACCAACCGCAAGAATTCCCACAAAACCACAGAACTGACACACGTGCAAATGTCCTCTGGATAACCTACAAGTTGGTAGGTGGTGGTTATAATACAATAATATTTCTATCTCTGCTCTTGGCAATAATTACATCTCAGTAAATAAATAAACAATGTTTTAAAATGTTCATATTTAACATCTCATTGAAAGCAAAGCTACAGGTATTAGAAGGAGGGGACTTCAAGTTAGAGGGGAAAATATTCAATTAAAGTAGTATAAAAATTATTACTTTGGGGAATGGTTATCAAAGTGTGGTCTGGGAAATCCATGGAGTGAAGACCCCTTCAGAGTCTGTGGACTAAAAACTGTTTTCATAACAACACTGAGATCTCTTTTGCTACTCTCATGCTTTCTTATGCCTACAGTGGGGTTTTCCAGAGGCTCCCTGATACGAGTATGTGACGACATCATCACTGTACCAGCAAATATATACTTGTGTACGTCTATATTCTAAAATTTCTCATGTTTAATGTATAATGTTAAATATTGAGAGATATGACCCACACAAAGAAAAGCTTTTGAGGATCCTAAATAAATTTCAAGAGTATAAAGAAATCCTGAGACCAGTTTGAGAATTATTGCCTTAGGGGATAAAGCTCAACTGAAAGAGCACACCTCATCAAATTTCCTCATAATTTACATGAAGAAACTAGACTGTCGGTTTCATGAAGACAGGTCCTGTCAGACTGATTGTTTTCTCCTCAGAATCTAGCACACACCAGGCACATAACAGGCATTAGAATATTTCATAAAATAATAAATGAATGAATACATACATTCATCAATAAAGTCTTTGCTAACTGACTTATTCAAAGTCACACAAAACGTCAGCAGCAAAGCCAGAACTGTATTCCAGATCTCCTGTCTTCCATTCCTGTACTGTTGCTCCCTAGCCCAAGGATATTTGTTTTTGTTAATTTTTGTTCTATAATCTATTGAAAGCATGGATAATCAGATATCATCAATGTGAGATGACCATCTGCTCATGCTATTATGTGAGTTGAGTGCTACATAGTTTTTTCTAACCTTAAGCATATCCCATATAGAGTGATACAAAGAGTTGTCATTATGAGGACAGGGCAAGAGTGATCAGATAAAATGTAACTTTCTGGGTTTTTCCCACAACAGAGTTGACTTTTTTATGGTCCATTCTTATTCTAATTCCTAGTCTCCTCCTTCTTTTTTGTCACATCATTAAACTTCTAGCAAGACTTTATGTTAGTGCACTCAGTAGTTCCAAGACTGCAAAGAGTGAACTTCTTTTGGAAATATGCTTTACACTCTCAAAGTTGTTTTGAAACACCCCCTGGTATGTGTAACAGAAGTGAGAGAAGTTTGCTTGCTACCTTATAATAGTTACAGAAACGGAAGGCGCACCCGTACAAAGAAGGACAGGGGCAAGAAAAATACAAATGTAAAGATTGGCCACCTAAACTCTGACTCCCATGAAAAACCACTTCCAAAGATGGACAACCTAAGACAAAGCCAACCAGCTGGCGCACCAAGCTCTCCCAGTCAACTAGAAGGAGTTCTGTACTCACTCATCATAATGACACACTGTCCTGCCTCCTTCCTGAAAGCAACCAGAGTTAGGTCCCCGCAGTCAGACCAGGTGAAGTGCCAGCTGCTGGTGAGCCTGTGTGCTCTGGGGCCTTGGGGCGGCTGCAGTCACTGCCAGGGGAGAAGGAATATACGTTCTCAAAGTTTTTTTGAGTACCTTTTAGTTCATTCAATATTGACCTCTAGAGGAGGTGATTAGTTGATTCGTTGATTCTCATTATTCACGGTAGGTATGTCCTATAAAGTTACCACCAACTCTGAGTAAGTGATTACGGAACCACTGCTCCTAGGGGAAATAAAAGGTTAGGTTCCTGTGAGCCCCTGGTCACAACGTTTTCATCAACTAATCAATATATAACTGTTTTATATGCATTTCTGTTTAAAGGTATCTAATATATATTGTTGATTCATTAACATTGAACTCAAGGTCAAAAGCACTATAACTCAAGCCTGAACAAAGATTATCTAACACATATTTTTCAATAAGGAATTTTATTTTCCTGAGTCATATCACACCCTTATCTAAAAACAAAAAAAACAAAAAAAACATTGCGGTAAGATATACATAACATAAAATTGACCATTGAATCATATTTAAGTGTACTGTTCTGTGGCACTAAGTACATTTACATTGTTGTGTAACCATCATCAACATCCATCTCCAGAACTTGTACCTATTGCACAGTAGCTTTCCCCACCCCACCCTTCCTGCCAGTCCCTGGCAGCCACCACTCCACCCGCCATCACAGCTTCCTGTGCTGGGGAACACAGCACTGGAGGCCATTGTACTTGAGGCCATTTTAAACAGCAGAATCACCCCAAACAAGGACACACAGAAACCCTGAAAAATATGGCACTAAATAGATTACAAAAAGAGCGTTTGTGTACAGTATGAGAGCAGAAACAAGGCAGAGAATTGCCTTGTTGGACCTCAGCTGGGAACCTGTGTGTCAGAAGCCTCAAAATTTTCCCTATTTTGCGCATGTTCATGACTGACTATAAAAGTGCCATGAGTATGGATTTGGGGGTTAAAAATACATTTTATCAAGTAGGCAAATTTGTAAATATGGGATCCATGAATAATGAGCATTGACCATATGTGGAAATGACAACCTTTGTTTACTTCATTCCAGGAAGTAAGAATAAAGAGCTGAAACATGCCTTGTAATAAGGCTGCCTTAGAAAATTTTGTTTGCCTGTAGCCTATGTGAAATGATAACCGACAGCTACAACCTGAAGCAGTTCTAGTTCATGTGGAGGATAAATTTAAGCATAATCTCAAACCCCTCTGCATGAAACAAAAACCAAGCACTCATGTACCAGTTATCAATCACTTACTATATGACAGGTGCTATATTCAGCAATTTACATGCATTATTAAATTACATCCCCCCAAAACTTTATGAGGACACTGAAGATTAGTGAAGTTACATATCTCATCCATTATTACATAGTAAGAGTTGGCAAAGTTGAGATTTGAACTCAGGTCTATCTGACTTCAGGTCTATCTCCACTGCTATGCAAATTATAATCAAATTTAAAAAAAGATTTGACATCTTAGAAGTGTACGGGAGCATATGTTACATTTATTATAATGTTACAAAGATTTATACATTGAAAAATAAATTTACCAAACAAATAAAACTTTATAAGCCTGATCTAACATTGTTCCACAACAAAGAGTATCTGAAATCCTTCAGGGCATCTGGTTTGTGTCTGGTTTTCCTTAATCTTTAATAATGGGCACATCTAATGCATTATGTAAGGCCATTTTTTTCTCAAGAGATGTAGATACCTCTTAAGAATTTGATGAAAATGCATTAACTTTTCAGGCTACTGAGTTGCATTTTAGTGCACTGAGGCAGTAAATTAGCATACAATGTGCAAAAGGAGTAGTGACCTGAAAAATAAATATTTCATATGAGCCATTGCATTCTCTTGGGGGAAAAAAAAAATGTAATGTATTAACTCTGTTAGGAGTCCTTAGCTTCCCAAAAAGGAGTAGGAAGAAGAAATCTCCTGTGGCCTGGAAACAGCTTCTGTTTCTTGCTGGCTATGTTTGTTTAGCTCTTTATTAGCCCATTTGATTAGATCTTGTGACTCCCAAAGCTAAAGTTGAGAGTTTGATCCCTACAGAGGCCACTTAAATTTAGAGAACAAAAAGCTCTATTCTCTGCTCACAGACCTTACCCCAAATCCCTGCCAGGTGTCTGCCCTCTGGTCACAAGGAGAAACTGGCAAAGGGGTGCAAACCTATCACAGTATTGGGAAACAAAAAAAAATGGGCACCCTCTTATTGTGGTGCTCTACCTCTTTTGTATCAGAATATTGTGGTGTTCACAATATTCTGATATAATTTATAGAGAATAGAGACCTTATTTTTTACTTTTACCACTGGAAATCTGAGGCAAACTGCAGTTAGTGCCACACTGCCAGTCATAAAATCCATTGTCTTCTTATTCTAAGTTCAGAGGTTTTTCTACCAGCTGACATTATCTTCTTGGAAGTAAACAATGAAGAAACATCTTCTGAGCAATATTAGTCTGCAGCTTCAGGACAGGAAACAACAACAGTAATCAGTCAATAACTGAGCACAATTTTCATATTAATCAGACATAAAATTATTTAAAAATAATTCCATGCACAATACATTATAACAAGTATGATTTTCAACATGTGCTAAAATTTTAGTCAGGAAAAGCTTTTCAAATTATAGCTGAAAATCTTTCACTAGAACTACAATCTTGACTTTTCTTTTCATTCAGGTCTTCCTAATTTAAATTTATATTTCCCTAATTACACAGGAGTAAAGACAACTTAATACAACAAATAAAGTTCTTTTTACTTCAAATCCCTGCCTAAATAATATAAAATCATTTTAATTCTTGAGGAAGTAACATTTCAACTTTTTAAGTAGGAAGTGTAAATTAAGATTTCCTTATTTAAATTATAACTTAAGAGTTTCACATATAAAGAAGATTAATAAGATTTAAGTGTAGTTTATATTATTGTTAGCATAGACTTTAATTTTTCAAATGTCACATATATCTTTCATTATTTGTAGATTTATTTCTTTTATGAAGTACTCAAATGAATCAGCTCACCCTTGACTGTAACAAAATACTGTTTGGTGACTTGTGACAGACAGGGTTTTAACCTCTGACAGCGAGATTCATTGTGGAGCAAGAGCCAATCATAGATCCTGACGACACTTGTCTCATCAAAGTTGGAATATAAAAAGCCACTTGGAATACAGTATAAAAGATTCACTGGTGTGGCAAGTTGTCTCTCCGACTGTACAGGCATTAAAATTTGGCTTGGCATTACTCAAAAGCAAAAGAAAAGTAAAAGAAGGAAATAAGAACAAGGGAAAAGATTGTATTGATTTTAAAATCATGCAAAAACTGCAAATCTATGTTTATATTTACCTGTTTATGCTGATTGTTGCTGGTCCAGTGGATCTAAATGAGAACAGCGAGCAAAAAGAAAATGTGGAAAAAGAGGGGCTGTGTAATGCATGTACTTGGAGACAAAACACTAAATCTTCAAGAATAGAAGCCATAAAAATTCAAATCCTCAGTAAACTTCGCCTGGAAACAGCTCCCAACATTAGCAAAGATGCTATAAGACAACTTTTGCCCAAAGCCCCTCCGCTCCGGGAACTGATTGATCAGTACGATGTCCAGCGAGATGACAGCAGTGATGGCTCCTTGGAAGATGATGATTACCACGCTACGACAGAAACGATCATTACCATGCCTACAGAGTGTAAGTAGTCCTATTAGTGTATAGCAACAATTCTGCCGACCGGTCTAGTGTTTATGAGAAACAGATCTATTTTCAGGCTCTTTTAACAAGCTGTTGGCTTGTATGTAAGTAGGAGGGAAAAGAGGTTTGTTTTTGCAAGATTTCATGAGAAAAGTATTAATGAGACTAATTTCTGAAAATGCTTGCATAGCATTAACGTTATTTAAGTTGTAATGTGACACATACAACATGCGCATGCTTTCACAGCTTAATACCACTAAGGCAATTATTGAAAGAGACTACAAACAATGTTAAAACGTAGATGAAATTTCCTAATTGCATTTGGTGGCTGGAAATATGCATTTGTAGTAATAAGCTTTCTCACTCAGAATAGAGAAAGGAAGAAATTTGCACATGTTTGAGCCTATGTGAGCATTTGCTGAATACCTATACAATGACTTCTGTTATTCGCAATGATTTCTCACAATGTTTTTATGTTCTCCACAAATTAAAATATTCATTTTTGAAAGCTATTACACTGGAGAGCATGAAGAAATATTTTTAAAAATCGTAATGTATTAATAAGAGCAAAGATGAAGCAAGCATAGCATAATGATCACCAGGAGCTGATGATCAGAAAATGCCTAAGAAATAGACATTTTAATCAAGTAGATTACAACTCACAAAGTGTCACTTAAGCCTTGACCATGGTACTGTTGTTGTGGGTCCCCAGTCTGCATATTTCCAGGCAGGAACTTCGCTTACTAAGCTTCTGAAATATTATTTTATTCTTCATGGGAGGGAGGACTATTACCTGTAGTATCTACATTGCTTCTGAAAGAGAATAGAGAATATATTTCAGACCATTCCCATTGCAGTTTAAAATAATAGTCAAGAAAAGGGAGACAGGGACCTTAAGAGAGAAGGCATGACAAGAAAGATTTTGTGCCATGAGTCTGTGATCTTGCTTTACACAGTGCTTTATACACTTTAAACTGGACTTGAAGCAGTTTCAAAATAGTGGTTTCCTTTTAAGTAAGCAACAAATAATTTTCCTTTAAGACCCTGCTCTCAGATAGTCCTGGAGTAGACTTTCCTTATTTATAAACAATCTTGGAAAAACCAAGAGGAAAGCAATTTCTAAGTGCTTCTGCTTACACTGACAGCTTGGCACGAAAGACAGTATTTTCTAAATTTTGAGATAGCCTGAATGTAACATTTACATTTTGGTGCTAATTACCTGCTTAGTTTTGTTCCTTTAAAAGGCTATTCCAGTGCCAAAATGTAACAGATGTACTATATTTTCTACTAATTCCCGAGGCTCAGTTAACTGCTCAGTGTGTCTTGTCCCCAGGTAATTCAGGCCTGGGGGAAGGGTTCCTTCTACCAGACTGATTGGTACAGCTGCTCAGTAAGTGTAACTACTCAGATTCCCAAAGAATTCTAAGTGGATGTTCCTCCACGGTGTCTCTTGTTCTCTCTAATCATCATCATTTTAAAATCTCATCCACTGTTCATTCCTTCATAGAATTTTCCTTCGTCCATAATTCTCTGGAAAGGGAGTAGATCCCTCATAAACAGCTGAAAAAACATGTATCAAAAAAATTCTGAAAAGCTAGAGTAATTATTTTATTTGATATTTTTTCTGAGTTATGAATGAAATTCTACAGTTTTTTATTTTAAAAGACTAGATATACAATCATTAATCCCATAGAAAACATGCTCACCAATTAGTTATGAAGGGGGTTGTTCATTGTTTATGAGAAATAATTTCAGTAACTCTTTTCTTAATCACTTATAGCTGATCTTCTAATGCAAGTGGAAGGAAAACCCAAATGTTGCTTCTTTAAATTTAGCTCTAAAATACAATACAATAAAGTAGTAAAGGCCCAACTATGGATATATCTGAGACCCGTCAAGACTCCTACAACAGTGTTTGTGCAAATCCTGAGACTCATCAAACCCATGAAAGACGGTACAAGGTATACTGGAATCCGATCTCTGAAACTTGACATGAACCCAGGCACTGGTATTTGGCAGAGCATTGACGTGAAGACAGTGTTGCAAAATTGGCTCAAACAACCTGAATCCAACTTAGGCATTGAAATCAAAGCTTTAGATGAGAATGGTCATGATCTTGCTGTAACCTTCCCAGGACCAGGAGAAGATGGGCTGGTAAGTGATAACTGAAAATCACATTCTAACAACCTTGTTATGTTATCATCATAATGTGAATGAATAATAGTGGAAAATAGCCACCAACTTCCTAAGCTCATAAGCCAGACAAAGGTATCTTATCCTAATGGCAGCCCTGTACCCAATAAAAGTAGGTATCTAATTTCATATCCTATGAAACACCCTCTTGATACTTTTACTTTGCATGAGATTAAATAAAAGTTGTACCATAGTCCTTAACTTCTTAGGTAGTTCTTTTGAATTGGGAATGAAATATAAAGTACTTTTCATGGATATGTTACATGATAACATGAAAAAATCATGAAATCTTCATAGTGGATTCTAGTATCTATCCAACAGATTAAAACATTTTTTCCCCCAGATGAGTGAAATGTGTTGAAATTTTCTGGCTAAATAAAGCAGAAAAAAACAAACTTTAAAAATTATAATTAAAATGAAATGCTTTTATTTATAGCAATTAACTAAGTACAATATGTTTAGGCTTATATTTTATTAAATACACTACATTTAAGGTCCCTCATTATAAATATGTTCATTACTTTATAGGCTGTTGATGCACTGATGTATATGTAGATTAACTTGTGAATTATGCTAAGAAAATTAAATTTCCAGGCCAGTTAACCTGTGTTGCCCAGCTTATTTCTGAGCTGCCTTACCATTCTTTTGCAAGAGTTTACTTAGGTAGTGCCAACTAATTTAATATCAGGCTAAGCAGATGACAGTACTTTATATATTATAAAAATTAACAAAAACAATTTAAAACCTATACATTTAGTTACTCTCTGGCTTACCTACGTTTCTGTTTACTTCTGTTTTCAAAAACTTATTTAATGGGACCATATATTTTAATTTCATCTATTGGCATAATTTACAATAAAAGATTATACTTGCAATCAATAAATGTTATCTTTTTAGCTCTTAAATGGTCTCATTTATAAAGAATATATAATTAATAACTCAGATATACTTTAATGAAAACATATTCTTTAAGAGATTATACAATTTTCCAAATTATTTATTTTTCTTTAAATATGCTGCATAAAGTGTTATTGAATCTTAAAAATGACTGTTATTGTTTTTATAACCTTAAGTATCAATAACTACTAGATCTACTTTCATTTTGGTATAGGACAAAAACTACCATTAACTATTTAAGAAAGTGTTCTTTTTTATAGGTGGCAATTTAATGATCAAAGTTGGTGAAGTGATAGGTTGTTATTATTAAACAGATGGTTAATATGACATAGTCCTCAGATATTTCCATGTAAAAGGAAAAAAGTCCCAAATGAATGACAAGATTGAGACGGGGAAAGAATTAAAAATTACTGTTTAAATATCTGTATACAAACATTTTTCAGCAAAAGAATAGAGGAAATATTTTTCAATCTATCCCTCCCTCTCTTAGGGTTTCTCTTTCCAACCCACCGTACATACCACCACCTTCATCACCCTACCTTCCTTTTCCCCATTAAAATCCATACAATGTTGGGAGGTAACTATTTTGTTCTGATTTTAATATCCAAGTTTTCCTGAGTAGAGGATGGATGAGTATACCTATCTCTCCAGGAGTCATCAGACATATTTAGCCAACATATTTGATCAACAAGTGTGAAAAGGGAGTAACCTCTTCCCTCCCTCCTTCCTTCCCTCCCCCCCTCACTCCCCCCTCTTTCCCTTTCTTCTTATAAATATTCTGTAAATATTTTCAGAGCATCTCTTACATGCCAGGCATTGGGACACTCAACCTGGGGAAAACACAAATTAAAAAGATATAGCTCTGACACAGGGGTATTTGTATTGCTGCTATTTACTTTTGAGCCATAGGGAAGAATCAAGGCTAGTGTAAATTAAAATCCCTTAATGCTGTGCCTTTAAAAAATAAATGTGGTATGAGAAAAATGATTCCCTCTTCAGTAATGACTGCTTGAGGTAGGAAACTGTTTCAGGATCTATAAATTTTACTGATTGTTCTTTCTTTTTCATATAGAATCCCTTTTTAGAAGTCAAGGTAACAGACACACCAAAAAGATCCAGAAGAGATTTTGGACTTGACTGTGATGAGCACTCAACAGAATCTCGATGCTGTCGTTACCCTCTAACTGTGGATTTTGAAGCTTTTGGATGGGATTGGATAATTGCACCCAAAAGATACAAGGCCAATTACTGCTCTGGAGAGTGTGAATTTGTATTTTTACAAAAATATCCTCATACTCATCTTGTACACCAAGCAAACCCCAGAGGTTCAGCAGGCCCCTGCTGTACTCCCACAAAGATGTCACCAATTAACATGCTATATTTTAATGGCAAAGAACAAATAATATATGGGAAAATTCCAGCCATGGTAGTAGATCGCTGTGGGTGCTCCTGAGATTTATATTTGGTTCATAACTTCCTAAAACATGGAAGACCTTCCCCTCAACAATTTTGAAACTGTGAAATTATGTACCACAGGCTATAAGCCTAGAGTATGCTATAGTCACTTAAGCACAAACTACAGTATATGAACTAAAAGAGAGAATATATGCAATGGTTGGCATTTAACCATCAAAATAAATCATACAATGAAAAGTTTTATGATTTCCAGAGTTTTTGAACTGGGAGATCAAATTACATTTATGTTCATATATGTATATATATTACAACATATGCAGGTAAATGAAAGCAATTCTCCTTGTGTTCTAGTGAATTAAAGGAGTATGCTTTAAAGTCTATTTCTTTAGAGTTTCATTTAGTGTTCACAGAAAAATCTATATATAGTATTGGTAAAATGCAGGATTGTTATATACCATCATTTGAATCATCCTTATACACTTGAATTTATATTGTATGGTAGCATACTTGGTAAGATGAAATTCCACAAAAATAGGAATGATACACCATATGCAAATTCCCATTCCTATTATGATTGGTACAATTACATTAACAATCCCTGCCAATGGTGCTAATACAATAAGCTGAATGGCTGATGTTATCAAGTAAAAAACATTCAGTAAAATAATAAGTTCCTCCTTTCTTCAGGTGTACTTTCATACACCTCCAAATGGGGAATGGATTTTCTTTAATAAAAGAAGAATCATTTTTGTAGCATACTTGGAGAAACTGCATTATCTTAAAAGGCAGCCCCAAAGTATTCCTTTTAATCAAAATTTGAAAATTACAAAAATTTCAAAATTACAGCCTGTCTTTGCAGCATTGCAGTTTTTATGACAAACTAATGAAAATGACAAATTCTATCAATATTGTATAAAAAGACTTTGAAACAATTGCATTTATATAATATGTATACAATATTGTTTTGTAAATAAGTGTCTCCTTTTTTATTTACTTTGGTATATTTTTACAGTAAGGACATTTCAAATTAAGTATTAAGGCACAAAGACATGTCATGTATGACAGAAAAACATCTGTTTATATTTCAGAGCAAATTAGCAGATTAAATAGTGGTCTTAAAACTCCATATGCTAATGGTTAGATGGTTATATTACAATCATTTTATATTTTTTTACATTATTACCATTCACTTATGGATTGATGAGGGCTGTATAATGTGAATGTGAAATTTCAATGGTTTACTGTCATTGTATTCAAATCTCAACGTTCCATTATTTTAATACTTATAAATATTATTAAGCATACCAAAATGATTTCACTCTATTATCTGAAATGCAGAATAATAAACTGATGATATCTTAACAAGAATTGTTCATTTTATAATTCAGTAATGAATCTACTTCTTCATATATTTACTTCTGCTTTGTAAATTAGGATTTTGTTAATCAAATTCATTGTACTTATGATTAAGTGAAATTATTTCTTACATCTAATGTGTGGAAACAATATAAATTATATTAAAGTGTTTTCACTTTTTTTGAAAGATACAACAGTTTTATGTTATGAAGAGTAACTCTGGATTTCTGATTTTCACTTTATTATCAAAGTCTAATGGTTTAGCACAAAAGTTTGGTTTGGGAATTTTAGGTCTGTTACTCTAGTTCTTGTGAGAGAAATTCCTGTTAATTTTGTCCTAGTCAAGTTGCTTTACACATACAAAAGCAAGAACTGGTTGTATCTGTTTCATGTCTCTTTATCTTGACCTGAAAACTATTTATATGTTTTCATAGGTTCAATTTCCAAATGATTGCCGTTGGCAAAGGTATATGGTCCTAGAGTTACAAGCTCTACTGAAGCCACAGGGACATAGCATCTTTTTCCTAGCACTGAGTGATACTGGCACATTTATCTGAGATTTGAGGGCACCAATTTTCAAATTGAATTGAAAAATAAAGTGCCTAGAAATCCTTAAGTGCTACACTATTCAAAAATATTTTTGAGGTGCACTCTCGTTCCGCCCCTTATTGGTTTAGTAACTTAGCTGTAAAGCAGTGACTAAGTCTAATGGTGGAGGTGAATAAAATTTTCAATAGTGTCATGGTTCCTGAATAATTCATAATTAATGTAAAATTAATTTTTAATCACCAATAATATTACAGCAATTTCCACTCATACAAAGTGTAGTACCTTTTTCTAATTTTCATACTGACATATTTAACATTGACAAGCCTGGAGCTGTAAGGGGGTTCCTCCTGCGGGGGAAGGAGCCAACTACAGTGATGGGGTGAGGCCATTTCCAGTTGCATACACTAAACTAATTCTTCCAGGGCCGTGACCCTAAAGTCTGGGGCAGCAGGCCCATGAACATACCTTAGACTTTAGAGTACAAATAACTGGGGACCTTGATGTCTATGGTGAGGACTGAGGAAGGAAGACCCTCAGTTTCCAAGGACCCAGTTACTGGACTCCCCAATTTTTATGTTCACCCTTCTCATGGGGCCCTAGGATCACATCACCAACCTCATCATATGGCCCTCTCTTGTAAGGAAGCATCAGGACCAATCTCTTCTGTGACAGGACCTAGGCACATCAGGACGAGGTCCTAGAAATGGCAAGCGTATTCTGCCAGTCAGCCTGTGGGCACATCACTTTCTCATTTTTGGCACCCCGAGAATATTCACTTGTGATACATAATACTAAGTCCCTAAGATTTTCAGAAAACATATAAAGTTCAATGCAGTGTGTCAGTTTTAAAATTCTGAATGTTTTGTAATGCTTCCCACAAACCTGTATTAGTTTAAAAAATAATAAAAATAAAAACAAACAAAAAACCTTTTTTAAACTCTACAGTTCTTTTTGTATCCAAGTTGGTTTTTGTACGTCCGCATAAAATTTTATTAAAGTAAAGAAGGCAATAATTTGATATTGACAGTAACTAACTACATTAGAGCTCCCTTATTCTATTCCCCCCACACACAAAAAAAACACCTAATTCATTTCACTTTAAACCTCGATACACAAACATTAGAATGTCAATGACCATTTTTAAGCCTGTTGAAAACTCTGGACACTCTCACCAGAAAAAAAACAACACCCTCATATTTTTGCATATAGTATCAGGGAATTTACAGTTTTCCTAGGGCTCATTCATAGAACCTAGCTTAAAAAACCTTGGGAGGGATACTGAATTTTCCTTCTTAAGATAAAAATTATTTATGAAATAATATATTTATAAAGACCAGCTTTCCAATTAAAAAGTTTTAGTCATTAAAGAATTTGAGTTTGAAAAAAAGAAAATAAATATCAAGTCAACCTGGATGTCTTAACATGCTAAAACCCTTATTTGTTTACCAAAACATTCTATGCTTCTTAAGGCTTATCTAATTACCAACTGGCAACTCTGTGATAGACAAGTGAATAAAAAGCACTTCAAATTATGAACTCAAATTCTTTTTATGTGTCAACAACAAAATCAAGAACTAATCAGGGCTGATGTGTGGGTGCCAGAATCAGGAGGGTATGAGATGATAATATTTACTGAGTACCAGATTTGTGTCAGGCACTTTTCTGACATGCTCAGTGTGGGGGACATGAGAGTCCCCAATATACGAGTACAGAAGAGAACTCTGAGGAACGGAGACAATAGGAGGTATCTCAGTGGTCCGGCCTATATTTGAATTAAGAGCAATAATGATTCATTCCTCCAGTTACAACAATTCTTCATTAAGCCCTAATGGAAGAATGAAACTATGTTTTTTAATGTTTATGTTTGTAATGTAGCTTTCTTTTGATTCAGCATTAGTTTTTGCAAAAGGTTGTGTGGCTGCATTTTAGTGAGGGAGGGGCAGAGTTGGTATGAATGAGAATGTGGATAAAGAGCAGGTGATTAGCAAAGCAGAGAGAGGTACACACAGAAATGGAAAGGGGTCGGTGTCATAGGATGTGAGAGCTAGAAAAGATCTTAGAGAGCATCTAATTTACATGTGACCAAATTGAAGTCTAAAGACAGGGTTTCCCAAATTTGAATAGAGAATTCGTTCAAAAACCAGACTAGAACTCTGAAATGCTAGAGTACAATGGATGGTGGGTCAGAGTGAGAGGAATGATTCCAAAAGACAAAATACAGGAGGGCTAAAAACAGAAAAGCTCAGGGTCATGGATTATTAACTGGGAATGTCAATACTGAACACTAAATAAATGTCCATAGGATTATAATAATTTACACCTATTTAAATAAATCTTTAATCAACCTGGAGATTTTCTTGGACAAATAGACTCTGATGGGACATCTATGGTAGCATCTGATTAAAACCACCACTCTGTTGGGTATAGGAACAAAAATTAAAATAATTAATTAATAATTATATAGCTTCAAAGTGCTTTCACATTAATGATATAATTTTATCTCCATAATGCTGAAAGTTAAGTATTATTATACCCATTTCATAGAGGAAATTGAGGCTAAGAGACATTAATTATATTACCGAAAGAAACATAGTATTTATATTTGTACACTAATTATATAAGAAATAGAAACCTATCAATTATACCTCAATTTAAAAAAAATAGAAATCTAAATCAATGTTAATTTGTTTGATCATTCATTCCAATAGTACTTATTAAAAATGTAGCGTGGCCAGAAACTCCATTTAAAATAGGAAATGATCACTTTTTTAAATAAAACACATGAATACTACCCCATAATATAACTAGTAAATTAAAACATAGGCTAAAATGTAATATGCAAGTCATGACTTGCCTGGCATGTGACATATAGTGTTGAAATTTCATTTCCATGGTCATTCAGTTCCAGTTTACACACTGCAAAACACATCAAAGTAAACTATACTAATTTTGGTCATCCCTGAGTAAGATGTCAAGCAATGCAATGTACTAAATTTAGTTCATTCATGTCGAGATGGAATTTTCCAGAGGAAGTCTTTAGAAAATGAACACATTTTCATTAGACAGCATGCATGGTTAATAGAAGACAATCTTTGTTGCCATTTAAAATGCAAGACAGAAGGAATATTTACATATATTTTACTAGATTACATATCAAAATACTTCAATGAATATCACATCCTGTCAAAACCACAGGATGCTCTTGAATATAAGATTTTACATATGAAGCTGCCCATTTTGATAGACATAAATGTATGTGTAATAATAACAGATAACTCAGTAATAATCTCTAATAAAGGATGAATATCTCACTTCAGCTATGGCTTAACATTATGCAAAATATTCCTGATACACAAATACTCGTATATTGTCTAGAGATGAAACAAAGACATACATGATTAATTTTCATTTATTCCAGTTTTGGATCACTGTGGGAAAAGTTTTTAGGATTGTAATGCTATTATCTCTGCTCCATAATAAAGGTGATGCTTATATTAGACTCATACATATATTTACTTTCGTTAAAAGTTGACTTTAATAAAATACTCTTCTATTCTACATATGCATTATAGGCAAAACACTATTCACTAGAATTAGCTTATAGAGATCTAAAACATATTCCCAGATTCTGATGCTAAGGAGATCTGTTGGAAAGTTCTCATGAGAAGATCCAACAGCTAAATTTGATTCAATTAATTTTAAAGGTCACTTTAAATCAAAAATGTGAAAAGATTAACTTACTAACTCACCTCTTTGTTTTCCTAACCATTCAAGATTATCTATTAAGAAAATGTTTTTCTATAAGTGTTATGTTCTCTTTTTTCCTAACGTCTGATGGACACTATTGAGGACAAAATCAGATTATGCGGTTTTGGCCATGGATCCTCCACAAGACTTTCCCAGATCCGCTCCCACGGACACTAACTCTGACTAAGAAGCCAAACGTCTCTTGGCTCTGTTCCCACGGAACTTAGAATTCTGGCATAACCTCTCTACCGGGCCAAAACAGAACATGTCAATACAAGAACGTGTGCCTACATCATGACATCAGAGCCTCATAACGCTGAGAGAGAATTCTGAAAGTGAAAATCAAGCATAAAACACCAATTTACTGAAGTGACTGTGGGAGAAAATCCAAATTGTTAAATGGAAACAATCAGGCAGTCCTTGAGGCAACTGCTTGGCTTCCAGCTCCAAGAATGTCTTCCTGAAAAGCTGCATACTTCTCAGCAACTCAAGTAATGGCATGAGTGATGTGGCTGCCTGCACCCAAAGTAAAGGATTCTACTGAGGAACCTCAGGTCCTCTTGGGCTCTGAACCAGGTCAGGTGCCATGGGACAGAAATTACAGCAGAAAAGAGCAGATGAGGATAGTCCTCCCTACTTGTGGATCTATCTGGGCAGCCAGTAAACTTGTTGCAAAGCCTAGAATGGACCAGGACCTGTGTCTTAGAGTGAACTTAAATTCCTTACAGCTAGAGTCAGACAGAATTCTAAGGAAGTTGCAGAGGATTGATGAAAACCTAGCTAGGTTCCCACCTACTCCTAGGTCAGGATGCATCCCTATGACTAAAACAAATTGCACTAATTGGGACTCTGCTGGGAGAAATAGTCCTGCAACTGCAGTGACAGCAGAGCTCTCTGCTTTGCTGATAGAGGTGGGTGGACTATGAACAGAGAGCCCCACTTTGTTTGACCAGATGTTTGACCAAAGATTCCTGGTACTGGCCAAAGAGAGCTATGTCACTTCAGGACAGAATTTGTGCTAGCAGAGGCTGGAATTTGGCTATGTATTTGTTGACACGACATATATTGTATTGATACAATATATCTGTTGACCAGGTATATTACCTATTCAGTGTGCTCATATGTGCTGTTCAGCATGGCAAGGAATAAACCACCCACAGGATCTTGGACAAGAAGCATGAGTATTTACTTACAACAGAAACGCATTATATAGATATTATTATCTCCATTTTAAAATGAGGAAGTTGAGGATCAGAGAGACTCATGAAAAATAATTGACTAAAATGAGTGCATGCATGATGGGAGAAGCACAAATACAAATGTAGTGGTAAAATGTTTTGGTCATTAGCTCAGATGTGAAAAAAATATAACTTTTAATTGTTGTAAAACTGACATCAGCTTTTACCTAAAGCCCCCCTCATTCTATAGCACCATTTCTAGTTTATACATGCAACGTCATGATGTCAGTGGGAACCACGTACGTGATGCTTACCATCTTCCTGGACCTCACTCAGAAAATAATTCACAACATCCCCCTACACTCAAAGATCTAAACTTAAAGGAGGATTGCAATGTGTCTCTACCACCTTATGTCCAGCTCGGTCTATGACGTAGGCATCAAAAAACACCAACGTCTGAAGCTTCTCTCTTCCCATCAAATTCACTCCCGTCATCAGCTCAGGAGGTCTTTATGTGAGAAGATACAGGAGTAGGATCTGGCTGACTGAATCTATTTACTAACTCTTTATATTTCATACATGAACCTAGACTCTTGAACTTAAAAGATAAATACTTGCCACCTATTTTTTCTGATTCTGATCTGATAAGTATCCCTTGGAAATATATGATCTTTTAATAAATCACAGTGTTAATTCTCACTAATAATAAATTAAAATGACATATTATCCTTTCACCTACAAATGCACTACATTTTTATATTATCTAGTGTTATTAGTAATGTGATCATAAATGAATACTCTATGCATTGCCTGCAGAAAGGCTTTGAACAGTTGCCTTCCAATATTTAACAAGATCCTTAAAAGTCCACACATAGATTTTACTTCTAAAATTTTATCCAAAGATAACTGAGATGTACATATGTATGTAAAATCATGTTTTTATTATTTTAAGAAATTGGAAATAACATATTCCAACAATAGGGAATGGTTATATTGCTTATGATAGATTCAGTAATAGCATATTCAAATGTAAAGATATGTATGAGGTCTGACAGCTAAGTTCATGAACTTGTTGCAACGATGTTGCTAACCTTTTTTTGATATCAGAGGGATGATTCATTATGAATTTGTACCAACTGGACAAAGAGTTAAACAAGTTTACTATTTGGAAGTGCTGAAAAGGCTGCATGAAAAAGTTAGACGACCTGAACTTTTCACCAACAATTCATGGCTCTTGCATCACGACAATGAACCAGCTCACACAGCACTGTCTATGAGGGAGTTTTTAGCCAGTAAACAAATAACTGTGTTGGAACTCCCTCCCTACTCACCTGATCTGGCCTCCAATGACTTCTTTCTTTACTCAAAGATAAAGGAAATATTGAAAGGAAGACATTTTTTATGACATTCAGTACATCAAGTGTAATACGACAACAGCTCTGATGGCCATTCCAGAAAAGGAATTCATATTGTTTTGAAGGGTGGACTAGGCACTGGCATTGGTGTATAGCTTCCCCAAGGGGAGTACTTCGAAGGTGATTGTAGTGATATTCAGCAATGAGGTATGTAGCACTTTTTCTAGGATGACTTCACAAACTTAATTGTCCGAACTCGTATGTGTATAGATGTATACATAACATGTATGTGCACACATGTCATACGTATATTTATTTAGAATACTTTCAGCTGTACAACAGAAACCCCAATTCAAATATGGTTTAAACAATAGAAAAATGTATTATCTCATGTAAGTCCAGATGTAAGATAGCTCTAGGTACAGTATGATCAGTAGCTCAATAATATCAGTAGCTCAATAATATCAATGAAGACTTAGATTCTTTCTGCCTCTCACTCAGTCATCCTCTTTGTATTTGCTTGGCCCTCTGCTTGTGTTCCTTTATGGTTGTAAGATAGCTGCTGCGGTTTACATGACAACATCTACGTAAACTGAAGGAGCCATAGTATGTGTGTGTTGTGTGTGTGTGTGTGTGTGTGTGTGTGAAAATTCCCTTTGCAAAGTCAAAGGCTATGGTTATCTTTAATTTTAATAGATATCACCAATTTGCACTCTGCAGAGGTTGTACCAATTTATATTTCCATTAACAATATATGAAATTACCTATTTTCCCACACCCTCATCACTCTTATGTCTAGTCTGATAAGTGAAAAATGGCATCTTATGATTTTAATTGCATTTCTCTTATTTTGAAAGAAGTTATTAATCTTTTCATATTTAAGGGTCATCTGTAATTCCATTTCTATTAACTGTTTACTTTTATCCTTTGTTCATTTTTTTCTATTAGATTGTTGGTATTTTAAAAAATATCTATATATTTAGAAATTAGCTAAAACTATTTATTCCCAGATTTTCATTTGTCTTTTGACTTTGTGGTTTCTTGTTTTCTTAATATAGAATTCAAAATATTTGTATGTTATATATTTTAGTCTTTTTTTATGGCTTCCAATTTTTGTATTATACTTATAAAGGCCTTTTCCACTATGTGGAAAATACATACTTAATCCACTATACTTAAAAATGCATCTTATATTTTTTCTAATAGTCTTATGGTTTATTTACTTTTAAAATATTTTATCAATCTCAACTCTCTTTTGCTTTAAGTGTAGGGTAGGAATCCAACAGTAGGACGGTAACAGGGTTTCTGTCTAGTCAGAAATAACCAGCTGCAGCCCTACCCATATTCGTCTATTTATTCCATCAAAAATTTTAAGAGTCTGCTATTGTTATACTTTAATTTCCACTTCAGTTTAGGTGTGAGACACTTAGCCCACAATAACCAAGTCCTCACCTTTACTGAAGTCAAGCTCCCTCTCTCCCACAACTCCAGAGGGAAAAAATTATACATCCCTCCTTCTCCAAAGTCACAAAGCTTATCCTCAGTCATGCCCCCAATATGTTGGTCAGCTTCCCAAAGGAGCAATGTTTTCCCTCCACTGTTACCAGAAGAGGAGGGCATGAAAATAATTCAGAATGTCTCTCGTACATTCCCTCTGAAATAACATATCAGTTCTGTTCATATCTGTGTGATGTCCTATCAGAGTTGACCCATTCATCGAGTCCTAGATATTCCTGCAAGAATTGTATAGAGAGGAAAGGAGAGGAGTAAGTCATGTCTCTCTCAAGAAACTCACCATCTACTAAGAATAGAAAAGCTAACATTCCACTTTACTAAAATTTAACAAATGATTTACACAGCGTGCTGTGAGAGAAGAGAGGCAAGTCACCTCAACCATACTGGGAGGTACCAAAGATGTAAAGGAGGAGGATACATTAGCAATGTCTTTAATAATGAAAACAAAGTTTGATTGATAAGTAAGGAAATAGATAATTGAGGAAGAAGGAGGAAGGGCATTCTAACTGCCCGTTCCTTCAAACAAACAGGAAGGAGCATGATGCCTTCCAGGCAGGTCCTGTGAGGAGTCAGGATGGTTGGAGGGGTAGGACCTTGGGCAGTGACAAACAATGAGGCTATAAAGGTAAACTGAACCAGGACAGGTGCTGTTTGTCTTCCTGAAGAGTTTTTACTTGATATTGTCAGTATTGAGAGCTAGTGAAACATTTTAAGCAGGGAGCAATGTGGTTAGATGTAATTTTTTTTAACCTATTTTCAATAAAGTTTTTTAACCTTTTTTGTACCAAAGTCCCTTCTGAAGTCTGGTGAAGCCTATATACCCCTTTTTTGAAAATAGTTTAAATGTATTAGCTTCCAAAGGAACCAATCATATTAAATTATAATTATAAAAGTATTTTTAATGTGTGATATAATAAAATCTGATAATTTATAATTATAAAAATATTTTTAATGTGTGGTATAATAAAATCTTTTTATTTATTTTAAGTTTTATGCTTAAAATAAATAACAAGATCTAGTAGTAAGGTGAATAACTATTAAAATTTAAAAGTAGTGATGGGCACAAGTGAGACACCTGCAACAACTGATTTGATATGAACTGTTTGTGATTTCTGTAGATGCCATGGTCACAGAAACAAATACTTTTGTGCTTTCAAGCCTGCATTCAGAAAGGAAATGCTACATTTCAATTAAATATGAGCTAAAATAAAGATGTAATTTTTTTCCATCTAATTCTCAGATCCTCTGAATTCTATATAATAGTATAGTAGGAACCTAGAGGTTGAAATGGGGACAGTGAATTAGAAATTGCTTTTACAAGTCTAGAAGAGAAGTGATGATGGTCCGAATATTAATAGCTAGTATTAATTGAGCATTTACTATATTTCAGGCACTGCTCAAAGTGCTTTATATGATTATCTCATCTGCAGAGTTAGGGCTATTATTAATTTTACAGGTGAAGAAGCACAGAGAGATAAGTTATTTCTTTCAGTTCACATAGCTAGCGAGTAGCAAAATCAGGTTTTGAACTGAGGTAGTTTGACTCGAGAACTTCACTCTTATCCATTACGGGGGCAACAGCAATAGTGGTAAAAGAATGTATTAGAACATGTAGGAAATAGAGTGAACAGGACATGGAGAAGCAGGAAGAGAGAGGAATCTACAAAGAAGCCCAGTTGAAGTGGGGATATTGTAAAAATATTTGCCACCCATTTTTATTTTTCCTTCTTGGTAATTCTTCCCCCTCCTTCCTCAGTGGCTTTTGCCTCTGGAAAAGTAGAGAAAACACACTTTAGAAAATTGGGATTATATATATATATTCCCCGCCCACCCGGGCTGAAGAAGGAGAGAGAAAGGGAATGAGAAAGTGAGAGATCACATCCAAGTTTTCACCCCAAGGGGCTGACAGAATTAAATAGAATAGAAAAATCCAGACAAATTTGGGAGAATCAACAAATACTGGGCTGGGTGCCATGATTCCTATAGTAGGGAGAGGCAGAAAGCTTTAAGAGAATTCCTCTGCTTGTCATGGTCCTATATCTAACATGTCGCCAGAGCAGTTGAGTAGCAATTACTGAGAAGATGCCTAGGTAGATCCTCCACGGTCCAGATAATTTCTGAGAAAGCATCCAAGAGCCACTAGGTCCGGAAGGGGGACAGCTTATTGAATGGGTTGCCGGACTGGCTGCTGGATTTAGATGAGGAGGACAAAGTACGAGGACCTCGTAACCGGAGGCAATAGCGTGTAATCGAGAGCAGGTGCAGCACTGTGCTCCAAAAACCAGATGAAACCAGCAACAGATCAGCGGCTACCAGCACAGGACACTCAGTTACCTGGGAAGCCAACTATTAATAAATTAATGCATCAAGAGGAAAGGATGATGCCCTGAGAGAGACCAAGCAAAACAATCCACCTCAACAAGACACCTCTGAGGGATGACCAGAAAACACTCTGCAGTGCCTGGAAGCTAGGTGAGCCTGTCTGCTCCAGATTCATCTAGAAAAACAGAATGGGGGTAGGGGGAGAACCTTTCTGAAGCGAGAAATGCAGAAAAAGAGTCATAGCTCTCTAAAACCTAAATGATTTTTGGTGATGTCTTACTTTTGTTTTTTAAATTCTGGTTCAAAAAACATAACAAAATTTACCATCTTAACCATTTTAAGTGTACATTTCAGTAATGTTAGCATATTCACACTGCTGTGCAATATATCTCTAGAACTTTTTCATCTTGTAAAATTGAAGCGTTCTATCTATTGAACAACTAACTCCCTATTTGCTTCCCCCACGCCACCTGCAGTCAGTGGCCAACACCATTTACTTTCTGTTTCTATGAGCTTGATTACTTTAGATGCTTCATGTAAGTGGAATTATATAGTATTTGTGTCAAAAAAACCTAAACTTTTAACTGGAAAACAGGTAACTTTGATTGGGAAGCTCAAGCATTTCTCACCATTGAGGCAGTGGAAATTTAAAAGCAAGATGAGATCAGTTAAAGAAAATGAAGGAAGTTACATCTCTTCAACCCCAGTTTGTAACTATTACAACTCAACCACACTAATGGGGGTCACACCATGGACTCTAACAAAGAAAGAGAATCATTAGGCTCTGGAGCATGACTCTCATGGTGAAGAGCAACTTGGATATCAGCCGAGTCTTGTCACCGAAGTTTTCTTAATCCTTTTAAACTGTCCTTAACTTCCACATTACTACTGTTTTTCCCCGAAAATAAGACGTAGCCGGACAATCAGCTCTAATGCGTCTTTTGGAGCAAAAATTAATATAAGACCCGGTCTTATAGTAAAATAGGTAAAAAAATTAATTATAGTAAAATAAGACCGGGTCATATAATATAATATAATATAATATAATATAATATAATATAATATAATATAATATAACATAATATAATAATATAATATAATGTAAGACTGGATCTTATATTAATTTTTGCTACAAAAGATGCATTAGAGCTGATTGCCTGGTTAGGTCTTATTTTGGGGGAAACAGGGTAGCTGCATGGACTCCTTCTACCCTGGCTTTTGAGTCCATTCTTTAAACGTGTCCCATCCACTGGATTTAGGACCTGAGCTGTGTCTGCCTTCCCCCTCAGCAAAGTCTCAGTACTTTGAAAATTTAGAGTTCAAGCACAGGGACATCCCCTTCCAAGCACTGCATACCATTTCTTTCACAAGTTTCTGGCCCTGGCCTCAGACTGACTTGGAACTCTAATCTAAGATTTATAATTACTCTATGATGCAGATATAGACTGTGTCTAAAATCTTGGGCATCCTAGACAGGCTCTGAATGACTACAGCATTTGGTGCAAATAAATACTACTGTGGGACTCTGTCCATCTGCAAGTCTGGGTAACTATGGCAAAGAATCAGATCAACTCTTAAAAAGTCAAAGCAAATAAATTCTGATTACTCTGTGGGTAGACTTCAAGGATGTTTTATCCCTGGAGGAGGAGTCATTTTCGTCTCACTGGAACTTCCTCTCAATTCAAGAAATCATCAACAACGTCATTATGAAGCAGCTATTTGGTCTTCTCTGAAAATAAAATGAGACCTCTTACTTTCTTGGTTGACAATTTATCTGCTGTTCTAAATTTCAAAGACAGTTATATAAATGTTTTCTTTTATAACTTGCCAAAATTTGTTTAATAGCACAGGATAATTCTGTGTATTCATATTGTAGGTTAGATAGTGCTTGCATCTTGCTAAAGCTTTCTGTGTACTTGGTCTTCAAGGAAGCTGTTCTAGCAGTTTTAATTTAATCTGTTATGCTTCAAGAGTATACTAGATAGAGATCTCATAGAGAGCCTCATTGTCTGGGGTGCTCAATTAGTAATCATTGAAAATGAAATGTTGATAATAATAATATATATGAATCTACTCTACACCCTACTGAAACAAGAACTAAAATAAAGTGCCTTTAATTTTCTAATAAAATTGAAAATATGTCAGTCTTAAATCCAGGATGTTTTAAAACTCTGATGACTAAAAAAAATTAGTGTCAAGAAGTTGGAACATTTCCCTTAAATTATTTCACCAGGTCAAAGGATAATGTATTAGGATGCCATTGTTTACATTTCTTTCCAAAATATTAATAGCCATGATACTTTTTTAATTTAAAAAGAACTTATTTTAACTCTACATGTAAGGCTTATGAATGAAGTAGCAGCTTCATTTAATCAGAACAATTAATCTCCTGGGATCTGCACTCTTATGAGATATAGCCTCACTTAAGCCCTAATTTTCCTAAATGCAAACGCGCTGCAAAGACCAAATCAGCTGTACGGAGCCATGGCCCACAGCCACACTGTGATTTTGGGAGCACATAGTTGGCAGGGCTGCCCTGTAGTCTGCCTAAGAGAATTCCAGCAGGATCTTGCCAGCAGTAAGCAGCAAGATGTCTTGATAGTTGCCTCAGTGAGTCTTGTTGCTTTGAGTAATAAAAATAGCCAAGCACTTTAGAGCAAAGATTTATTAGTAACAGAAATTTAAAACTCAAAACTTTGGAGTTTCTTAGTTTAAAAATTTGCACTGACATGCACTAAATTTTTCACTAAATGGTATGAACGCTTTAGAAAACAGTTTGGCCATTTCTTATAAAAGTAGACATACTTATATGACCTAGCAATTCCACACCTAGGTATTTACCCAAGAGAAATAAATATCCACAATGTGAATGTTCAGAGTTGTTTCACTCATAGTAGTCCCAAACAGGAAACAAGCTAAATGTCCATCATCTGTGGAATGGATAAAGAAATTGTGTTACGTCCATAAAATAGAGAAGCCACTGAACAATTACTGATATATGCAACAACATGGGTGAATCTCCAAAGATTGATGTGAAATGTAAGAAGCCAGATACAAAAAGCTCCACAGTGTTTGAATCCACTTACATTGCATTCTAGACAAAAGTAAAACTCTAGGAAGAGAAACAAATCAGTGGTTGCCAGGAAGTGGTGTGGGTAAAGAGACTGACTACAAAGTGGCATGGGGAGATTTCTGTGGTAATGGAAATGTTGTGTATCTTCAACATGTGTACAGCTGTGTGTTTGTCCCAACTCTTCAAACTTTACACTTAAAAAGGGTACATTATATTTTATATAAACAAGGTGTCAATAAACCTACATTTACAAAAAACATCTGGGCCCATGGGTCGGGGAACAGGTAAAACAAGAGTGGCCATGGGTTGACATGATTAGTGTTGGGTGATGGATCACTGGGGATTCACTACTTCTCTCTACTTCTAAATATATTTAAACTTTTCCATAATTAACAGTTGTTTTATTTTACTTTTATGTGTTGTAGACTGCTAGGCTTCTGCCATTTACAACCTTCTAACCATCCTGCCCCACTTTTCCCTCGAGCAAAGCATAAAATTTGTGAAACTTCTACACAATTGATCAAAGAAAAAGGTCCATTAGCTATTTTTTCATAACAAGTATGAAAACTACCTTAAAAATCATAGTCAATAAACTTATAGTTTGGATTTTTAAAAATTATGTTCATTAGAAGCAAGAATAGTTCAATGTGTCTTTGAGATATTTCTCTCAGTCTTTCGAGTTTATCTAATTATGAAACAAAACATTTATTTAAACACAACAAATATGTTGTTACTAATCATTTTTGTCACCCCAATAAATTTAATAAAAAAACGAAAAGAATGAAGCTGTAATTATTCATCCAATCACTCACTCAATAAACATCTCTAAGTGTCCACTACATGTTAAACATACCATAATACCTCTTTCAAGAAGCCGACAAATTAAATACATCCAGCTACAACACAATTGCTAAATGTGTGGAAAGACAAATTAATACTGCCTAGAGTGAAGAGTGGATATGGCAGGGGAGAGATAGTGAGAGGACTAGAAAAGAATCTACAGATACTTTAAACCTAGAAAGATGAATTAGAAGTCTCCTTGGCCAGGGGAGAGGTGTGGATAGGAGGGTAAGATAGAAGGGAGAAAAAAAGGGAGGAGATTCCAGGGAGATAGGAGAGTATGAGTAAAGAAATGAAGACAGAACTACACTGCATATTTGGGGACTGCCTGGAGTAATTGTACAAAAGCAACAAGGCAAAACCGAATAATTCATTTATAATCAGTCCAATCTGTTACTCTCAATGAACTGTGCAGTTTGTAAACACATATTGCTAATGAATTCATGAGTTAATTCTACAAATAAGTAAGCTGGTTTTCCCCATGGTCACAAAGTACGTCTACAACTCTGGTCAGCTTGCCTGCAAAGGTATATTGTTAAACTTGAGGCAAGACTCTGGAGCTACAATTGTATTTATTTCCTCTATTGGAAAACCAATTTAAACTTCATGCCACCATTATTTTTGCCTATAAACAGATGCATTTAAGCTCTGCTCTTTTTGGCTTTTCCTTAGCATTCAAGAAGGAGCTGTAGAGGAGAGAACAATTTGCTAGTTAAATTTAGGAGAACACATAACCACTAATTAAGGATCACTACTAAGTCATCTCCTAAGCAGGACAAAATCATTAGATTATTATTAAAAGTACTTCTTTGTTCCACCTGGCATGGTTGAGGCTAAATTCATGATATTATACCCACATACCATTGTGGAAAAAGAAGTCGTTCTCCTCACTATGCTAGCAGTGAGGAGCAACCCTTTTCTTCCTCCTCTTCTTTGTGGCCTACCAATTAGGGATGGTGAAGTGAGCTGCTTTAATTTCTGACTCTCTAATCTATAAAGCAACAAGTTTTGAATGACAAATATTAACTACACTGAAAAAATTCTTTCAGTAGTATTGAATTATGAGTGATATACATTCTTATACACTGAAGAGCATACTGATGCTTGTAAATTGAATTCCAAGGAGAAAGTAAATTAGGGGGATGGGTCTACTTATCCCTGTGGTGGTAAGTAGCAGCAATTTAATGCTTTTATTATTTGATCATTCAAAAGGTAGACAAAACATTTCACATGGGAAAAAAAATCTCCGATTTTTAAAAAATAAAGTAATCTACTGTGAAGAAACACAGATGGTCCATTTTAGGAGTAAAGTAATCTAGTGGAAGGAGCAGGCCTGAACACACTTTTCTCCTACACAAGCACTCTTGAGCCTATTTAAAAAGGCACATTAGTAGGGGTGAAGAGAGTTCAGGCCAGTTAGTCCTTGGCACCTCTATCGAGATTGCCAGCATAGTTATCAATTAATGTTGCAGTGATTTCAGTAATGCACACACGTGTCAAATAGGAACTATACTGAGTCTGCCACTTCATTTTACACGCGATCCTGAACACCTGTCAGGTCGTGATGATTTTCAGTCACTACTGACCCAGGATAAATTTTAACAGGTGACAGGCTTTGGATCAAATTACCAATTCCCTGAGGCATCCAGTCCTCCCAATCCTAAGTATTTTTGGCATGATTTATATGTTCTTTAGCTTCCTTTATAATGTAATTTAGAGTTATGTCAATTCTAGTACTATTCCTGAAATATGAGAAAATACCTAGTGTTCAGTTTTCAAGATTTCCTTAACAGAAAACTATAAACAATGGTACATAAAGGAAAAAAACCAGTTAATGTTGCAAAAGAGGAAGAGAATATTTGGATAATTCAGACCATTGTATTCCATCATATATATTATTGCCTATGAGGGTAGGATTGATGGATATTTTTAAATTGTGTAAATAAGGTATTAAGAAAATGTCTTAACGATGCAGGCTAAGGATTAATCTTTTGAAATTGGCATTAAAATTCTACATTTTGTAATTCTGAAAGTGCTATATGAAAAATTTTTTTAAAAAGCAGTTCCAGCCTTTATGCTATTTACTAAGCATAAATCATTATTCAGTCTATGACAGGGGAAGTCCAGCCATTTGCCAAGCCCTTTTAAGCGTGTTATCATATGGTAAGGCTCAGCAATGCTGTTACTATTATTCTTCACTGCTCAAGCTCTCCACTTAACTGGTGATTTGTGGCTCTTTTTCTAAGGTGTTGAAGTTAAGTAACTAGCCTCTGAGTTTTCCTTTTCACATAGAAGTTTAGTGTTCATTTGTCTCCAGTAATTCTTCATTAGTTAAAAAATAAAGTTCTACAATAATTATATTAACCTCTATATTGACTCCGGGATTTTATCAGCATTGTCAAATGAAAAGTAAATTCCATTCTATAAGAACTCAGATTTTAAGTAAAATAGTGGTTTTCATGACTGCTTTAATACTTTACTTTGCAAAATAAAAGAAGGCAATTCTATCTTGGTTTCATAAATTGGAGATGAATTTTTAGCAGTTTATGAATCTAAACATCTGGAGACAGCTGATTTACAAGGATAAGGCAAAAGCTAAGAGCATGGAATTCAAGACCCTTCACAATCAGGCTTTCGTCTGCTTTCCCATACTTACTTCTCTATGCCGACTGCCCTTATTCCATACCTCACACTACTGGACTCGGGTATTTGCAACTTCCAGAAAACACCGATTATTTCCATGCATTCAAGCCTTTGTTAATATTACTTCTTCTGCCTGAAATACCCCTCCTCCCGACCTGGCAAAATTCTTAAACTTCTGACCCCTCACTTCTCTTTCTCAGCAGTGGATAGTAGCCTCTACTTCATGGTGAACAGGGTAGCCACAACTCCCCATTTGTACACACCAGAAAACTGTGAGTTATCTTTGATGGACCTTCTCCTTCACTTCTCCAAATCCAGTCCACCACTAAATCTTGTTAGAGTTAATAAAAATCCCATGAATCCAACTAGTTCTTTTTATTTCCACTGCAATCTAGCTCATCAGAGCCCCCATCATAGCTTGCCTAGACAACTAAAGGTAAGACTAATTCATTTCTCTGCTCCTACTCTTCTCTGTCTCCAAATACATGTCCAGAAGACACCAAAGTGTCTTGGTATTGAAAATTTAGGTTCACGATCTAGGTATATTGTGGTGATCCAGATATTAAAACTGAATTAGTAAATCTGTGTGGCACAGCTATAAGAGGAGTTTGATGGAAAGCTAAAACCTGAATGAAAAGGTGAAAGTAGTTATGTGGAACTGGTTATTGTAAGTTGGTGTGGGTTTGAATAAATTTCCAAGACAGAACTGGCTGTCATCTACTTCCATGAATGTCCACATGAGTTCTCACATGGAGGTGTTATATGAACTCATGAGAACGCCTAAAGAAACAACGTAGTGAGAGAAGGGAAGAAACACAGAAACTTGGAGCTCCATATCAAGGGGATGGGAAGAGAAACCAAAAAGCTGGCAGTGACACAAACAGGAAAGCCACAGCAGTGTAAATATGTGTTTATTTATGTATTTATTTATTTACAAAATTGGGTTACCTCTGAGAGATTCTAAAATACCTATATATAGAATTTCTAGATTTAAAATATATTTAGGTAAAGTTGGCAGTTGTGTATATAATAGGAAGATGAAGGATTATAAAAACCAGAGAGGAGGATATTATTAAAGAAGTACAATAATGCATGCATGAAGTGATTTTGCATCAGATAAAATGATGAACTATACTTAAATATTATTGTATTTAATATATGCATGTGTAACATGGAAGATCTTAGCATAGAACTCTCAGGCATGTTACCCTATGAACACGTTTTTCTGAAGGGTAAACAAATCTTTCCTTTTATGAAATAATAAATAATTTTAATGATTTTCTAATGCCTAAAAAAATCAAACAATACAGAAAAATATTAAGTAGCAAGTAAAAACCATCTGGAATATCTCCCACAAAGCCATACTGTTAACATTCAGGTGAACATTTTCGACTAGAAATGTATAGTCTCTCTCTCTCTCCATACACACACACAGACACACACACACACACACACACACACACACACATTCACACACTTTTACATGTATAGTAGGGGTCAGCAAAATAAGGCAGATGCCTGTTTCTGTAAATAAGATTTATTGGAACATAGCCATACTCAGTTGTTTACACATTGTCTATAACTTCTTTTGAGCTACAACAGGAAATTTGCATATGGCAGAGACTGTATGGTTGGCAAAACTTAAAATATTTACGACCTAGTCTTTTACAGAAACAGTTTGCCGACCTTGTTATGCAGAATCATATTACACATACTGTATTGTTAACTGTTTTTTCACTCAACAATATATTATTAATAACAGATCAAAATTATAAATCATTTTAAAGGCTGCATAGGATTCCATTATATAAAGGAGAATCGTTTATTTAATAAATCTCTATTGGTGGCTATTTATAGAATTCTAATTCTTCTATATAATAACCAATGCTGCCACAAACATCCTCACATAGAAATCTTACCACACTTGATCAACAGCTTCAGATAAATTCTTAGAGCTAAAACAGTGGGTTCAAACACTCCACATATTTTACATTTGAAACATGTTTCCAAACTGCTTTCCAAAATGAATTAATTTTCACTTTATCAATAGAGAATAACACTACCCATTTTTCTCTATTCTCTTCCAATCCTGAGAATTAGCAAGTATTTTGAATCATTGAAAAAAAAAAACATATATCAGTTGTTTCCATTTGTACTGTATGCTTCTTACTGAGGTACCGTGTTTCCCCGAAAATAAAACCAGGTCTTACATTAAGGTTTGCTCCGAAAGACGCATTAGGACTTATGTTCAGGGGATGTCATCCTGAAAAATCATGCTAGGGCTTTTTTTCCAGTTAGGTCTTATTTTCGGGGAGACATGGTAATACATCTTTCATAATTATTGGCCATTTGTGCTTCTTTCTTTGTAAAATATGTACTATATTACTTTATATTTACATAAAAACGTACATCATGTACTTTGCCAATTTTTCTGTTGGCACGTTCTTAAACTGATTTGTAAGTGTGCCACATGTTAAATAATTCAAACAATATCTACTGAAGATAAAAGACATAGGGAATATGGCTATAATCCATTAAAAAAAGGAAGACAGGTGTGGTTCCTACCTTCACAATAACAATCCAGTAAAGAAAGGAGATATCATTTTGTTTGACACATAAAATGCAGAGACTTTCCTAAAATTCAATGACTTGTTTCATAAACATGTTTTAGGAAGGGCAACAGCATGATCAAGCCAAGTCAATACATTTGAAAATTAATCTCATCATGGGGATACCAGGCTTGTCTCTAAAGCCTGCACATTAATTAAGAATCCTACCAGTAAAGTTCTTACTGGTTAAAGCTCTTAATGCTCCTAGAATGTTAATGCTAGTTTCTTTTGCAATCAGAATAATCATTTTTCATTTTTTTCTAATGCTTATAAACCTCAGACAATACAAAGGAGAAAGTAAAAAACCAACTAAAATCCTTCACACAAACATGCTTTTATGTTTATTTTCACGTCTCCCCACTAATTATTGCACATAAATATCTGAAGCAAATGGCAAGGCATAAGGAAAATAGAAAAAATAAAAAATAAAAAACCCATGCAAAGAAAGGGAAATTAAGGGAAACCAGAAATAAGGGAAATCTGTTCAGAGAGCAGCAGAATATAACAAAACCATCACCCTCTGCTCTTGAAGTTCTTCTAAGGTTACAAAAAACAGGCAGTTAAGAATTGAATTTCATATGAAAAAATTAACATTTTGAAATTCTATAATGCCTGGTCTGATTATTTGCTATAATAAAATAAAATAAAAAAACATCGTTGCATTTAAATTCATAGATTCTGAACAAATATTGTTACACATAAAAAATTTTTTAAAAAATTCTAAACACTCTTTCATTACCCGTTATAAAACCTAATAGGAGGCCACCATAAGCTTCTAGTGCTTATAAAATGTAGAAGGGAAATTGATAATCAAATACCACTGATGACAGATATTTATATCAAATTCACATAACTATTCCTAATTATAAATATAGATATACATTCCAGGATTACCCACAAGTATGTACTCCTATTAATACTTATTGCAGTTACATATGCACATTGAAAGGAGATATGCCCTTTCACCTTTTATGTACTACTCAGAAATATTAGAGTATCACCAGCTGCCATAAAGGTCACACTGAATTCTGGGTGCCAATTGTGGCAGACTTATGTACATCACTTAATTTAAAAATAAGGATGTCATTTTAAATCTTCATTCTAATCAAATTCCTTCTGCTTGAATGAAAACTAAAACACAGTAAGAGGCCATGTTTACAAGTACTACTCCCTCTCTGCAAAATGTGATAGGTATACGCAGTGCGTGAAACTTGACAGAGAAGTTAGTTGAAACCTCAAGTCAAGTTTGATCTGTAGTACCCAGTCGCCCATGTGATTCCCCCTTGACTGCTAAGAGGAGAGCAGTGTGCATGCAGGGCCCAGGCTTGGATTTGGAACATAAAGTGGCATGTGGGGTGAGGTCAGTGCGGGGTTAGGGGGCAAGAAATAGTACTCTTTTAACAAATGGTGTTGAGTATAAAGTTAATGCTAAGGTACATAATCCTTCCAAAGGCCAACTTAAGTACTTGTATTTTAGTACTACATGCAATAAAGTTATTCTCAAATTCTAATCATGGGATTTTGGACCTGGGTTCCATTGAAGTTCTTAATTGAAGTATACATACAGAAAGGACTTAAGTAAATTAATGAGTTTTATGGAATAAAATTTACCATAGTTTTAAAAACTTAAGTACTTCAACATAAAAAATTAATTAAGTCACAGTTACACTGCACTAACTTCCCAAAATGCCTTTTGCTTTCACATCTTGGTGCCCTGGCTCCTGCTTTTTCCTTTCAGGTGAAATTTCCTCCAATCCTCTGCCAGTTTCAAAAGCCTTTTCAGTGCCTAAAGACCACTATTTCCTCCATGAAGCGATCCCCTTTCCATCCAAGCTGAATTTATTCTTTGCTTTCTTTCAGCACTTTTCCTGTGATCTCTACTCGCCAGCTATTGTATTATGCCTTGAGGCATAGTTAGTTGTTTTCTTCAGCCTCTCTCACTAGAACGGCTGACAAGCAGTAGATTGTAAACTACTTGAAGGCAGGAAATGGTTTTATTAACCTAGGTATTCTATTAAGTGCCTAGCACACTAAATTCTCAAAATGTTTGTTCAATTTAATTCACTAAACCTTTATTAAGAACCTACTGTATGCAAAACAGCATGCCAGTGTGCCAGAATTTTCAGTGACACTCAGCTATACATTCACACTTCTATGTCCTCCCTTGAACCACTGGGACTAGTGGCTTAAAAACGACATTTTCCAAAGTTCATTGCCAAGCTGGTTCTTAGATTTTGCCATGTGGTGGCACTCAGGTGAGATTAAGAGGCAAGAATTAGATGGGTGCCATTATTTTTGTTTGTAGCCTCCCAGGTCTTACAAGGCTATTAGCAGTCCAGGCTCCTGGTCTCTGAGTAATACAATGTTCCCTATATGCTCCTCTCACTCTTCTAACCATTCCCTATAAAAAACCTTCTGTGTTGATAAACCTAACTTAGTTTCTGTTTTCCTAACTGTACTCTACTCTAACTGATGTAGCTGGATGCTGAGGATGCAAAGATTTTACAGCCAAATAGAGTAGCAGATGACAATTTTTTTTCTGTAAGAGCAACTTAGTAAATATTTTAGGCTTCCTGGGCTACATACTATCTCTGTCACATATTCCTTTCTCTCTCTCTCTCTCTCTCTCTCTCTCTCTCTCTCTCTCTCTCTCTCTTTCTTTCTCTCTCTCATTCTTTCTCTTTCTCTCTCTTTTCTTTGAAAAGGTAAAGCCAATTAAAAAAATAAATAAATTTTTCTAAAAAGAAAAAACAAACTATAAAGCCATTCTTAGTTCCAGGTGTTCCGAAACAAAGGGGTAGGCGGTTGCGGAATTTGGCCTGTTGGATGTAGCACACAGGCCATAGTTTGCTTGTTGCAATGCATTGTAGGAAGTAATATAGAAAGAATGATGCCTTAACTCTGTCTAGAATGGTCATGTTATGATGACGAAGGAGTTAAACATGAGTTGAATTTTCAAAAACAAGTAGATGTACAACGGGCTAATAAGGCATTCCAGAAATAAAGAATGCTCAGTCATGAAGACATGAGAAGTTAGAGAAACAGACTGTTTTGCTTAGGGTAAATATAAATGGTTCAGAACTAGTGATATACACAACAATGTGAATGAATTTTAAATTCGTTATGCTAAGTGAAAGAAATCAAACTCAAAAAGCAATATACTATATGAATCTATTTACATGAAGTCCTGGAAAAGGCAAAGCTGTAGGGATGGACCACCAATCTGAGGTCACCAGAGACTGAGACAGGGATAGGGACAGGGATTGACTACAAAGGGACAGCATGAGGTAATCTTTGGTGGTGATGAAACTTTCCTATAACTCAATTACTGTTCTGGTTAAAAAACTGTCTATATTTGTCATAATTTATACAAATCTACATCAAAAAGATTGAATATAATTTAGTATATGTAAATGTTTTTAAACTATATACAAATAATCAGTTTATTGTGGACACATCATGTGGGGAGATGGAAAGTGCAAAAAAGAGATGAGAATCTGAAGGTAACCAGAGGGCAGGATCTGAAGCACTTGTGCCCTGTTAAAGGTTTGAAAACTTATTCTGCACTAAATAGTGTGTGACTGAACAAATTCAAATTTGCAAGTAGTCCAACTACTTTTAGACAGAATCACTCTAGTATTAGCATAGAGCATTAATGAAAAAGAGATGAGACTCGCAGCAGGGAGATTAAAAGTACGAGGTTGACACCATGAATGGATATTTAGAAGATAAAACTGATAGCTCTTAGTTATCAAGGGGATTTGTACCTATTCTACAGTTGCACATGGTCTATGTAAATATGACTTTACTTGTCTGTGCCTTTGTATACAATCGAAAGAACTAGGTATCTTAAAAAATGAGTCTATTAATATAACAGTTTTGCAAATCTTGGTGTCTGTCAAAAAAATTTAAGATTCCAAGTGTGTATTAGCCAACTAACTGCTTGATCAAGGCTCACATCTCTAGGAAGGTCACATTTATCAGGATGCTGTCCAGGGACAAAAGCTCCAGTCACAGCACCGGGGTGGTCAGGATGCTGCCCTCCCATCTCATTACTGCCCCACACGTCATCTGTATTTGCATGGCATCCAACACATTCACTATTGTATCTAGTGCCCCCTGGAGGACATCTTGAATGTTATAAGGCAACAATAGATAACAATAGATTTATAGGTATGGGGAAATTATTATAAGGAAAAATCGGTATTTTTCCTCTTACTTTGATGGTCTGTTTTGACAGTCTCTCTGAAAACATCTAAAATTGTAATGGTAATTAAATTAGAAAATGTTATAACCTAAACTAATATATCTTTACTTCAAACTTTTAAAATACAGACCGGGAAATGTATATATATTATTTATAGGCTAGTATATATGATCTTTTGAGGCTCTGTTTATGCTCCAAAAGAAATATAAGCAGCTTTTGTTTTTCCTTAAGTTTCTGATAAGATAATCCTCTTAAAATTAAAGAGATTGTTCTATTACAAGAAAAAAACTTAAAATTTAAAAATTTGCCTTTATAAAATAAAAAAGGAAAGTTGGAATGAAAACAGAGATGGAGTTTTCTTTAAAGAGATTAATCCTTGCAGTATTTCTCAAGCTTTCCCACAGTGTCTTTTTTCTTCTAGTTTTATTGAGATATAATTGACATATAATAATTTTAGATGTACAACATGATGATTTGATATAGTATAGCTATTGCAAAATGATTAGCACAATAAATTTTAAGTAAAATATTATGAAATACAGCACAGCAATTTTTCAAAAGAATAAGAATAATACTCTATTATCAAGTAAGTTTTAATTCCAAGAATACAAGGATAGTATTATATTAAGAAATCTATTAACGTACATCACCAAATAACATACATCCCCTCCAAGACTGCTCCACTATTGTCTTTCCAATCTCAGTAGACGGCAATTCTATTTTTCTTGTTGCTCAGAACCTAATAAACCTTGGAGACACTGACTCCTCTCCTCTCATATTCTTAAAAATACATCCTGAAACCAACCATTTCTCAACATTTCCTCTATTGCACTCTAGTCTGAGCCATTGCCATATCCTAAGAGTTCCGAACAATTCATCTGTTACATATCTTAACTCCTACAGTCTATTCTCTACATAGAAGTCAAGAATGACATAGCCATACCCCTGCTCATTATCCTTTAAAAACTCTCTATTTCACTCAAAGTAAAAGACGAAGTCCTTAAAAGGCTCTACAAGGCCCTACATAATCGGACCTCTCCCTATCCCTACACGTCTCTGAATGCTCTTGATGCTCTTGCTGTATTTCCTCAATTTGCTTTACCCACAGTGGTCTCTTAGCTATTCCTCAATATAGTAGGCATCTTGGAGTCTTTGCACCACAGTTCTCACTGCCTGGAACCCCAGGTACCCACATGGCAAACTCCTACCTTCAAATTTTGCTCAAATATCACCTTCGCAACACAATCTATCCTCATCTCCCCATTATATATCACAGTTCCCGCATACCCCTCCTCTCACAAACCCCTACTTCCTAACCTCTAACTGCTTTACTTATTAATTTTTCCAAAGCATGTATCATCTTCTGACACAGCGTATATTTGCCTACTTATACCCCCAGAATATAAATTCCAGGAGATCAGGTGTGTGTGTGTGTGTGTGTGTGTGTGTGTGTGTGTGTGTGTAATCTCTTTTATTCACTGACATATCCCAAGAAACAAAGTATCTGGCATGAAAAAGGTGCTCAATAAATATTTGTTGAATGAATCTACAACAAAAACCTGCATATTAACTAGGATTTAAAATTTTATTTTTATTTCTGAAGATCACAAGTTTCTAAATGTTAAAAATCTTCTTTTGGATTGGGTTGTCATTATAAAAATTATTAGTATACAATTGATCAAATGACAGAAATATATCTTAAATTTTGATAATTATTAAACAAATAAAAATTTACTGGTAAAGTACCTTAATGAGACGAATCATAATGAAATTTTGCCTAATCATTTAATGAAAAAAAGTATACACTGCTTACTGTTATAAACTAATTGGGATAGGGGTTGTCCTTTTATTTTTTAAAGGAGGTGGAAAATTAAAAAACATTTTATAAGATGAAATTAGGTGAGGATTGATTATAATTTAATAATTCATCTGATTTACTTAATAAAATGGGCTTTACATACTTTGTTTAATATCACCAAATCTGAAAGATACTAGGTAAAAGTCTTACCTGTGAGTTTTATCTAATGTATCTTAAAAAAATTTGATAGCACCAGAAAAAGAAAATTCAGTTACATTTTAAAAAGTAAGCACCAGTAAACTTGACTTCTTTGGCATTTCAAAGAAGCTTTTCTTTCCAGCTAATGACTTGTCCTAGGAATAAATAATGAGAATAGCTAGAAAGAATATTTTATGCTTAAATGTATGAAACAGTTGCTTTTAGCCTTCAATATTTCTTATTAATATTTCCCATGCTTTGCTCTTAAAGTACTCTCCTTATGTGCATATATTCATTGATAATAGCTGATGGCATGAAAGAGGCACAGTCCTTATATAAAAATCATCATTAGTTCCACATTCTACCATATATTTACACTGAAGATTATTGGTAAGTGTATTTCTCTCCTGTGATTAAATGTACATTGCTTTGTTTATCTGACATGAAAAATGAAATCACTGAATTTTTTTGTAGTAAGAGCGCCTCAGAAGTTCTACTTGTCTAAATTCTTATATAGGATTTCTTCATAATATATCATACTAATCCTGTTCCCTAGAATTCTGCTTCTAACTTTTATATAGAGCTGCTCATTGAATCAACTTTGAGGAGGAAGTTGTGGGTCTTTGAGTCAGATATTTGCATTTAAGGGAGATCTAGCTTTGAAAATGTCTGTTAGTTACACTCCAGAAATGATGTTAAGGCATGCTCCTTTGTAACTGCAATTCTTGAATATTCTCCAGTTCTCCGATACAATCTTTTCACAGATGAATCACTTATTCATCTTATAAGTAACAAGAACATTATGCTATACTTTTGACTTTTGACTAGACATACTGGAAAGTTTAACTGACCATCTTTAGGTACTTTTAGTGCTCATTTGCACCTCCACTGGATGATAGAAGCTCATATGTATTGAGCACCAATGTAGTATATCAGATATTGTAAAGAAAGAAGTCTAAAGGGACAAAAATTCAGATTATAAAGTGTCTGCTTCCCTTCTTCCCAATCCCAACTAAATTGACCAAACAAAATGTAAAAATAAGGAAAAGCTGAGTTGGTGCTCAAAACTAAGGAAGGAATGTCAGATGCTACAAATATTAAAAATATTTAGAGTTCTAAACTAAAGGAGGGCACTAAAGAAAGCTTGCCATTCACGTGCACAGGGGTTGGGTAGCGGGGGTAGCGGAGAACCCAGCATTGCCTTTTGAGAATAAAGAAAGGTAGGCTTTAAAGCCCATTGTCATCTCTCCTAATTCAGGGATAGAGGAAAGGAAAAGCCATGAGACTAACTGGGAACATGCCATTGGGAATCCTTTTGTCTGTCCCAAAATGGCACACTATAAACATTGTGGCAGGATTCTGTAGGCAGGCTCCCTAGCATCTGGGGTAAGCAGAAGTCCTGTGACAGTCATGGGATATTACTGTGGCAGAGATGAGAGTAGGAGACTGACGAGAAGGTGGTAAAATTACTCCCAGTACATAATACCTTAATAGAGTAAGCAACTGAAGTAGAACAGTGTCCCTTAACTTGAGCCCACTGAAATATATGATAAAAATCTCAGTGTCTCTCCCTTTCAGAAAGGTATAGACACTCAAATGTTTTCACTAGAATGTCCTCTTCTTCTTTCTCCTCCTTCTCCTCTAACTGCTGCCACTTCTTCACTGTTCTGATTCCTTTACAAGGAATGGGGGTAGGGCACAGACGCCCCCGAAGCCCACAGTAAAATGATTATAATCATATGAGGTAGTGATATGATTATGTGATATGATGATATAATCATATTACAATCATGTAAGTGGAAATCAGTTGATATTTGGAACAGAAGTAAGCAAAACAGATGTTTGTTGCTCTCAAAATAAAAGGATGAATAAACAAAATAAACAAGAAAATAATATGGTTTAGTAGAAAATATTTCTTGACACAAATGAAGGAAAATATTTGTATTGAAGAGAAAGGAAGGCACACTGTTGAAATAGCTCTGCTGGAGAATAGTAAGAAGTGATGAGGTAAGAGATAAAAAGAAGCAGATCATGAAAAGCTTTATGGGTCCTAGTAGGGATTTTGACATTTAATCTGTATCAGATTAAAACCAGGGTAGGATTTTGAGCAGAATACTGATAATATCTGACTTACATTTTCATATATTCACCATGGTTGCTAGATTGACTATATTAATACACTGAGAATAGATTCTTCCAAAAGAACGGAAACAGAGAGATTGATTATATGTCATTGCAATTATACATGCCCTCCAAAATGATAATGCCTTGGACTGGATAAAAAATCAGTGACAAATGACCAAATTCTGGCAATTGCAAAGTTAAAGTTAACAAGATTTGATGACAGAATAGATAGCCTGTGTGGAAAAAGTCAATTAAAATGTATAGTAGTAGTAGTAGTAGTAGTAGTAACAACAACTTGGAGGACAGTTTTAATTGGATATATCACTTGCACCAGTCATTCTAGTTTTAGGAATTTAAACTATGGAAATAGTCACATAAATGTGAAAAGATATCATATTGTTTCTAATAGCAAAAATGTGGCAATCATATAAATGCCAAAATAGGAATTGTTTACATAAATTATGGCAGAATGATATAAATGAATACTATGTAAATATTAACAAAAAAGAGTTGGCTCTATAAATACTGATATAAAAGGATACTCATGAAATTTAAATTAGAAAAGATGGAAGAAATTATCATTATCTATATAAAGGTCTTTTTTCAATATCCAAAATGAACTTAAAATATGTTTTAACTAAAAAGAGGTCAGTAACAAATAGAAATGCAAGAATGATATACAAAAGCCAATAGTGTTCCTATCAGAAAATGTAATGAGAAAAATCGTTTTCTACTTTTAATTGTGATAAAAACCATCATATATCTAGGAATAAAACTAACAAGAAATGTGAACACCTTTAAGAAAAAAAACTAGAAAACTTTAATGAACAATATAATATGAAAGACCCAGGATTCCAGAAAGATGACAGTATGGAACAGTGAAAGTATAGAAATAAATATTTCTAAATCCCCACATCAAAACAGAAAGAGCAACTAAATAGAAAAATTAAAATCCTATGAACATTTAACACAAGAAAATTGGGTGACAAACTATTCCTAGAAAACACAAATACCAAACAGGTAAAGATAAACCTTAAGACCTGCAGGAATTTATCATCTGTGAAAGCAAAGACAGATGGAAAAAGTAAACATCTGATAGACTTGAGAACCAAAGAAAACAACAAGTATTCAATGAAAAACAGTGGGTCAACTTCAGAAGAGCAGATATGTAATCCAATAATGGTCCATTTGTGAAAATGTCCAGATGTGAAAATGTCCAAAATGTGTTCTTCCTCCTACATACAGATCCATCTTCAGATGACAGAGGCTTACTGGCTCAAGGTTATTGAACACAATCTTTATCAATCCACGGCCAACTACTAAACTATACAGATGAAGGGCAGCTCCTCGAAATCCAAGTTTAAAAACAAAAACTTAAAAAAAATGAACAGAGACATCAGTGGTAACACAAGGTGGAGAGAGATATTTCATAGAATAAATCCAGGCAAGTAACTAAACAAATGAAAAACAACAACAAAAGACTCAGCACAACAACTTTTAAGGGGAAGAATATGAAAATACAGAATGCCACAATATATTAACCAAAATGTCCAGTTTTCAACAAAACATATGAAACATGTAAAGAAACAGGAAAGTAAGATCCACACTTAGAAAAACAAAAATTTGTCAATAGAAACAGTGTCTGAGCGTCCTCAGATACTCCTCGTGCTGTATTTAGCAAAGATTTTAAAGCAGCTACTATAAATATGTTCAAAGAACTAAAGAAATTCAGGCATAAAGAATTGATAGAGATTCTCAATAAGGTTATAGAAATTATTTTTAAAAGAAACAAAAAGAAATTCTGGACTTGAAGATTACAATAAATAAAATAAAATTCATTGTAGGGGTTCACCAACATATTTGAGACGGTAGAAGGAAAAAATCAGAGACCTTGATGATAGACCAATAGAAATTATACAATCTGAAGAACAGAAACAATAAGGAATGAAGAAAAATGAATAGAGCCTCAGAGACTGATGGAACAATATCAACTATACTAACATACATGCAATAGGAGTCCCCAAAAAAGTAGAGCGCAAAAGGGCAGAAAATATTTGAAGAAATAATGACTGGAAACTCTCCAAATTTGTAGAAAAACAAATCTATAGATTCATAAAATTCAACAAATTCCAAGTATGACAAATACAAAAAGATCCTATAAATAGATATATCATAGTTAAAATGTTAAACCACAAAGAAAAATCTTGAAATCAACAACAAGAAAAAGTTGATCATATAAAAAGGAACATCGATACAACTCACAGAAACGATGGTGGTCAGAAGGCAGTGGAACAACATATTCAAAGTGCAGAAGGCAGTAGAATGACATATTCAAAGTGCTGAAAGAAAAAACAGTCAATCAATAATACTATATCCAACAGCACTGACCCTCATAAATGAAGTTAAACCTCCAGAAGAGGAATACCTTTCCCCAAATAGTTCCAAGAAAAGTGACAGAATTGAAACTTCTCAATTTGAATTGGCCTGGCTAGGGTCATGTATGCATGCCTGAACCTCCTCTCATATCAAATGGACCTGGAGAAGGTTCTCCAAAGAATAATGGGGTACTGTTACCATAAGGGGAAATAAATTCTTGGCAGGCAGAAATAAACTTTGACTAAGTCACTTGTGGTATGAGGATGAGCTGACAGAGAGTTTAGAGGATAGCTGGCTTGGTTGTCTGTCCAGTGTCCCTTCTCCCTCTTCTGGTAATGGCAACATCTTTATTTATGGAACTTACTTACCTTGTGTGGTAACTGCCAATCACAGGAATATCACCACAAGTGTGGTCATGTTGTCCAAGTCAGCCATTCCCTCTGGGGAAATGTAATCATTGGGACTGAGGTATAAGGACAAAAAGTGGTTGTAACTGAATTATCAATGGTTTGGCCACTGATATCCTGGAAATAACAAAAGGTGTGACTCAAAATAGACTGTTTCTAGTATCTCCAAAGGTGCCCTGTTCCTGTACTTCCAGAAGTCTAGCTACTTAACTCTTACTCTGATTCTGTGAGCAAAGAAATATATATCCATAAATTTCTTTGATTGCCTATGTAAGGAACAATAACTTTTGTCTGTAGCCCCAAACTCTGACTACAGCTGAACTAGTTTCAGAGTCCATATTACCTCATATGTCCTAGAACAAAGTTAGGTTTTTATCAAAATCCATGCCTGATCCTGAAGAATAATAAACCAAAAATTGCTACTGTCATGGAAAGAGGACTCTGATACACCATGGTCCCAAAATAGATAGTACACTGACTTCAAATCTGGACTTGATTTGATACCTATTCCAAACAGCTTCATAGATACCTATTCCTTAGTATGTCAAAAAGGAAAATTAACTAGTCAGAGGCAGGGCAAATTCAAATCAAATTATTCCCAAATAAATAAATACTGAGAGAATGAATCGCTAGCATAGCCTTACAAAAAAATAATAAAGTTTCCTAGGCTAAAATAAAGTGACACCAGACTATAACTCAAATCCATAGGGAGAAATAAAGAGCAACACAAATGGAAATTTTGTGTACTAATATAAAAGATTCTGAAAATATATTATTTTTCACACACAGCTATGTTTCTGATCACAAGGGAATTAAATTCAAAATTAACAAAGAAAGAAATCATTGAAATCCTGAAATATTTGGAAATTAAACACACTTCAGAATAACCCAGAAGTCAAAATAGAAATCACAGGTAAATTATAAATGTCTTGAACTGAATGAAAACAAAAATACGACATGCCAAATTTTATGAGCTGCAGCTAAAAGTGCTGACAGCTATGCGCACCAGAAAAACAATTACCAAAATCAGGAATGAAAGAGGCCAAATCAATTCTGACCCTACAGAAATTAAAAAGGGAAATTAAATTAAAATTATATATGTATATTTATAGCATATATGTTATAGTTATATATTATATTAAATTAAGACAATATCATAAACAACTTTATACTAATGATTCAGATAATTTTTATGAATTAGAAAAAATTCTAGAAAGATACAAATGACCAAAATTAACTAAAAATGAAGTACAAAAATCTTAATAGATCTGTAACAAGAACAGAGATGCAGTTATTAAAAATTTTCCCATGTAGAAAAGTTCAGGCTCAGATGGTTTCACTGGTGAAATCTACCAAACATTAAATAAGAAATAATGTTAATTATTTATACACTGTTTCACAAAACAGAGGAGAACAAACACTTTCCCAAGCAATTATAAACACTCTTGAGACAAATGGGAAAACTAAAAATCTTAGAAAAGAAATGGAAGCTATAAAGAAGAAGCAAACACTCTGAGGCCAGTGTTATCCTGATTCCAAAGCTAGACTAAGATATCACAAGAAAAAAAGAGACAAATACCCCTTACAAATACATACACACAAACACATAAAGACACAAAAATCCTTTAAAAATATTAGGAAATGGAACACATAAAACAACAATACATAAAAAGGATTATACACAATCACCATTGGGATTTCTCTTACGAGTGTAAATTTGGCCTAACATTTGAAGATGAATGAGGACAATACACTATATTAATAGAATTAAAGACAAAAACCATATGTATCATTTCAATAAATGCATCAAAATCATTTGACAAAATCCAACCTCCATTTGTGATTTAAAAAAATCTCTCAACAGGGACGTCATCAAAATGGCGACGTGAGGAGAGCCTCTGTAATGCTCCCCTGGAATTTACAACTAATCAAACAACAATAATTCCACAAAGGACTCCCTGCACAGCAGACAGGCAAGATGAAGAGGCCCACTACTGAATTCACCTAAAGGTGGGCGAATCGCGCGAGCGGGGGAGGATGGAAGAGAAGTGCGGAGACGGAGCCTCGTGGGTGCAGGACGCAGACCTAGCTCAGTGCTCCAAGCTCGCTGCTTCCCGGAACTACCGCAGCTATGGGAGAGGGAAGAACTCGGACTGCTAGGGCTTGGCTTATGGCCCACAGGGCTGAAGGAGCAGCATATAACACGGCTGAACCCAACGCTCATGACAGAGACCTCAGAGAAAAGACTGAGGGAAGAAGCCTGAAAACGGTGGTTTAAGCCTTCACTGCCAAGCAGAGAATGGAAGCCTTAGGCACTGAGACTAGCCGCCCCCTTCGTACCCTCCCAGAGCTTGCCCCGCTCCCACCTGCCCTGCGCTAGAAGCAGAACAGTAGCAGTGTCAGATCAAAAGAACAGAATATTTGCTGTTCTGAGAACTGTGGACCACAGACTCAGACTCACAGCCCAACTAGTTCTGGCAAAGGGTAGGGAGCTGTGGAAGCAGGACCGGCTGTGGTAGTGGTCGCCGCCATTGCTCTGGGCCACCTCTCACAATTCACCCCACCCCTGGCCCCACCTATCTGGGCGGATCCCTGCAGAAGTAAACAGAACTGCTCAAACATACAGGCTATGAATCTGGTGCAGGAAGAGCTTTGGAACTTCAAAAGCTCTCCGCATACCCACATGGAAACTGCGTCCTGTGACCCAGGCGAACTATTAGCAGAGGAGAAGCCCATCTCCCAGGGAATCCCGCCATTGTGTGAGAAGCTGGAATAGTGCAGAGAAAACATAGCACTACCGTGTGAGAGAGAGAAAAAAAGGACACAGTCGGAGAGAAAATAAAACATTCTACCAACAAGTACTGGAAAACAAAAGAAAGACCTCTTCCTATCAACCTGTTGCAGAAGCCACTCCTGTAGATGTCTAGAAAGAGAAATACTAAATCAGTAATTGCCATGAATAACCAAGGCAACAAGACAGCTCAGAAAGAAAGTGAAAAGTCTCCAGAAAGGGAACTTAAAGATATGGAAATATGTGACTTAAATGACAGAGAATTCAAGATTGTAGTTCTGAAAAAACTCAACGAGATGCAAGAAAACACAGAAAGGCAGTTTAATGAACTCAGAAACACAATCAAAGAACAACATGAGCATTTTACGAAAGAGATTAAAATTTTAAAAAAGAACCAAATAGAATTTCTGGAGATTAAGAACTCAATAGAAGTAATTAAAAATGAAATAACCAGCTTAGGTAGTAGAGTTGACCAGATGGAGGAAAGAATCAGTGACATCGAAGATAGAAACCTGGAAATTACACAGATGGAAGAAGAAAGAGACTTGAGACTTAAGAGAAATGAAAGAACTCTACAAGAACTTTCTGACTCCATCAGAAAGAGCAATATAAGAATAATGGGCATACCAGAAGGAGAAGAAAGAGAGAAGGGAACAGAGAATATATTCAAACAAATTGTTGATGAGAACTTCCCAAACTTGTGGACAGAACTGAATCCTCAAATCCAAGAAACAAATAGAACACCTAATTACCTCAATCCCAACAGGACTGCTCCAAGGCACATTGTATTGAAGCTGGCTAAAATCAACGGCAAAGAACGAATCCTCAAGGCAGCCAGGGAAAAGAAGACGGTAACCTACAAAGGAAAGCCCATTAGATTATCATCAGATTTTTCAGCAGAAACTCTACAAGCCAGGAGGGAGTGGAACCAAATATTTAAACTATTGAAAGAGAGAAATTATGAGCCAAGAATAATATATCCAGCAAAGATATCCTTTAGATATGAAGGAGGAATAAAGACCTTTCCAGACATACAGAAGCTGAGGGAATTTTCTAATACACGACCTGCACTACAAGAAATGCTAAAGGAGGTTATTCGACCACCATCAACAGGGACAATTTGTGGCATCCGAAACATAAAAAGGGGGAGAGTAAACGCCTGAACCGGAATATGGGAATGGAGAAAGTAAGTGTGCTGAAGAAAATGGAATACTCTAAATATCAAACTTTCTTTTACATAAACTTAAGGGTAACCACTCAAAAAAAAAATCCAGAACTGAAATATATACTGTAATAAAAGAAGAAACAGAGGGAAACATCATAGAATACCATCACACAAAAATAATAGACAACAACAAAAAGGCAAAGAAACAATGGAGACACAGCCTTACCAGAAAAGTAAAGATAGAATGACAGGAAATCCTCACATATCAATAATCACCCTAAATGTAAATGGACTGAACTCACCAATAAAAAGGCACAGAGTAGCAGATTGGATCAAAAACTAAACCCAACCATATGCTGTCTCCAAGAGACACATCTCAGCTACAAGGACAAGCATAGACTCAAAGTGAAAGGATAGAAATTGACACTCCAAGCAAATGGTACCCAGAGAAAATCAGGTGTAGCCATAATGATATCAGATGAAACAGACTTCAGGGTGAAAAAGATAACAAGAGACAATGATGGACATTTCATAATGGTAAAGGGGACTATACGACAAGAAGACATAATAGTCATCAATATTTATGCCCGCAATCAGGGAACACCGAAATATACGAAGCAACTACTAACAGAAATAAAGGGAGAAATTGACCAAAACACAATTATACTAGGGGACTTAAATACATCATTGACAGCTATGGATAGATCATCCAAACAGAAAATAAATAACGAAATAGCAACCCTAAATGACACATTAGATGAAATGGACATAATTGACATATATAGAGCACTTCATCCTACAACATCAGACTATACATTCTTTTCTAGTGTACATGGAACATTCTCAAGGATAGACCATATATTGGGACATAAAATCAGCCTCAGCAAATTTAAGAAGATTGAAATCATACCAAACGTATTCTCTGATCACAAGGCTTTGAAATTGGATATCAACTGCAAAAAGAAAGCAGGAAAAAAACACAAATACATGGAGATTAAACAACATAGTTTTAAAGAATGACTGGGTCAAAGAAGAAATTAGAGGAGAGATCAAAAGATACATAGAAGCAAATGACAATGAAAATACATCCCACCAAAATTTTTGGGATTCAGCGAAAGCAGTTTTAAGAGGGAAATTTATATCATTACAGGCCTATCTCAAGAAACAAGAAAAATCCCAAATAAATAATCTCACGTTACACCTTAAAGAATTAGAACAAGAAGAACAAGTGAAACCCAAGGTCAGCAGAAGAAAGGAAATAACAAAAATCAGAGCAGAACTAAATGAAATAGAGAACAAAAAGACAATAGAAAAAATTAATGTGACAAAGAGCTGGTTCTTTGAAAAGATTAACAAAATTGACAAACCCTTGGCTAGACTCACTAAAATAAAAAGAGAGAGACACTAATTAACAAAATCAGAAATGAAAAAGGGAAGTTATCACGGACACCACAGAAATACAAAGGATCACCCAAGAATACTATGAAGGACTATATGCCACCAAATTCAATAACCTAGAAGAAATGGACAAGTTCTTAGAAACATATAGCCTTCCAAGGCTGAACCATGAAGAACTGGAAAATCTAAACAGACCGATCACCAGTAACGAAATTGAATCAGTCATCCAAAACCTTCCCAAAAGCAAAAGTCCAGAACCAGATGGCTTCACTAGTGAATTCTACCAAACCTTCAAAGAGGATCTAATACCAATCCTGCTCAAACTCTTCCAAAAAATTGAAGAAGAGACAGTACTCCCTAACTCATTTTATGAGGCCAACATTACCCTGATACCAAAACCTGGTAAGAACAACACAAAAAAAGAAAACTACAGACCAATATCTCTGAATACAGATGCAAAAATCCTAAACAAAATTCTAGCAAATCGAATACAACAATGCATTAAGAAGATTATTCATCATGACCAAGTGGGGTTCATCCCCAGGGCACAAGGATGGTTCAACATCTGCAAATCCATCAATGTGACACATCACATAAACAAAATAAAGGACAAAAATCATATGATTATATCAATTGATGCAGAAAAAGCATTTGACAAGATACAACACCCATTTATGATTAAAACACTTAATAAAATAGATATAGAAGGAAAATACCTTAACATAATAAAGGCCACATATGACAAGCCCTCAGCTAATCTCATAATTAATGGTGAAAAACTGAAGCCCTTTGCTCTACATTCAGGAGCACGACAGGGCTGTCCCCCATCACCTCTGCTTTTTAACATAGTGTTGGAAGTCCTTGCCAGAGCAATCAGGCAAGAGAAAGAAATAAAAGGCATCCAAATTGGGAATGAAAAAGTTAAATTATCACTCTTTGCAGATGATATGATGCTATATATAGAAAACCCTAAAGACTCCACCAAAAAGCTATTAGAAACAATGAACGAATACAGTAAAGTTGCTGGCTACGAAATCAACATACAAAAGTCCATTGCATTCTTATATACTAACAATGAAATCAAGAAAAAGAAATACAAAAAGCAATTCCTTTTGCAATTGCAGCAAAAAGAATAAAATACCTAGGAATAAACTTAACCAAGGATGTGAAGTACCTATATACTGAAAACTATAAGACATTTTTGAAAGAAATTGAAGAAGACACAAAGAAATGGAAAGACATTCTGTGCTCATGGATTGGAAGAATCAACATAGTTAAAATGGCCATATTACCCAAAGCAATATACAGATTCAATGCAATCCCCATCAAAATCCCAATGGCATTTTTTAAAGAAATAGAACAAAATATCATCAGATTTGTTTGGAACCACAAAAAACCCCGAATAGCCAAACCAATCTTAAGAAAAAAGAACAATGCTGGAGGTATCACACTCCCTGACTTTAGCTTCTACTACAGCGCTACAATAATCAAAACAGCATGGTATTGGCAGAAAAACAGACACATAGACCAATGGAATAGAACTGAGAACCCAGAAATAAAACCACATAAATATGGACAGATAATTGTTGACAAAGAAGCTAAAAACATACAATGGAGGAAAGACAGCCTCTTCAATAAATGGTGCTGGGAGAATTGGATAGCCACATGCAAAAGAATGAAACGACTGCTATCTGTCACCATGTACCAAAATTAATTCAAAATGGATCAAAGACTTAAGCATAAGACCTGACACAATAAACTGCATAGAAGAAAACATAGGTCCTAAACTTATGGACAAAGAGCATTTTATGAATTTGACTCCAAAGACAAGGGAAGTAAAACCGAAAATAAACTAATGGGACTATATGAAACTTAAAAGCTTCTGCACAGCAAAAGAAACCATCGAAAAAATAAAGAGGCCACCAACTGAATGGGAGAAGATTTTTGCAAACAGTGCCTCCGATAAGGGGCTAATATCCAAAATATACAAGGAACTCATGAAACTCAACAACCAAAAAACAAACAACCCAATTGAAAAATGGGCAGAGGACCTGAAGAGACATTTCTCCAAAGAGGACATACAAATGGCAAATAGACATATGAAAAAATGCTCAACATCACTAATCATCAGAGAAATGCAAATAAAGACCACAATGAGATATCACCTCACCCCAGTCAGAATGGCTATCATCAACAAGACAAATAGTAACAAGTTTTGGAGAGGCTGTGGAGAAAAAGGAACCCTGATACACTGTTGGTGGGAATGCAGACTGGTGTAGCTGTTATGGAAAGCAGTGTGGAGGTTCCTCAAAAAATTACGAATAGAATTACCATATGACCCAGCAATCCCTCTCCTGGGTATCTACCCAAAAAATCTGAAAACATTTAGAGATAAAGACACGTGTGCTCCAATGTTCATTGCAGCTTTGTTTACAGTGGCCAAGACATGGAAACAACCAAAATAGCCTTCGATAGATGAATGGATAAAGAAGTTGTGGTATATATACACAGTGGAATACTATTCGGCGGCAAGAAAAGATGATATAGGAACATTTGTGACAACATGGATGGATCTTGAGATTATAATGCTAAGCGAAGTAAGTCAGACAGAAAAAGCAGAGAACCATATGATTTCACTGATATGTGGTATATAAACCAAAAACAACAAAAGAACAAGACAAACAAATGAGAAACAAAAACTCATAGACACAGACAATAGTTTAGTGGTTACCAGATGGTAAGGGGGGTGGGGGTGGGAGATGAGGGTAAGGGGGATCAAATATATGCTGATGGAAGGAGAACTGACTCTGGGTGGTGAACACACAATGGGATTTACAGATGATGTAATACAGAATTGTACACCTGAAATCTATGTAATTTTACTAACAATTGTCACCCCAATAAATTTAAAAAAAAACAACTCCCAACAAATCAGGGGTAATGAAGACATCCTCAATCTGATAAAGGGCATTTATAAAACACTCATAGCTAACTTACACGATGGTGAAAACCTTAAATACTTTCACCCTAAAATAAAAAACAAGGCAAAAATGTCTGATTTCACCACTAATATCAACATTATACAGGAGGTTCTGAAAGCTAATACAACAAAGAAACAAAAATAAGTTAAAGGCATCCAGATTGTAAAGGAAAAAGTAAAATTGTCTTCTTTTTCACATTTTTTTTGGCTATTTTATGTCCTTTGCATTTCTATGTAAATTTTAGAATCAGATTGTCCGTTTCTATGAAAAAAAAAAAAGTCTGCTAGGATTTTGAAAGGGATCACCTTGAATTTATAGATCAATTTAGGGAGAAGATCATCTTGGCAATATTGAATCTTCCAATCCATGAAGAGGATTCTTTGAGTTTCCTATAGGCAGAATCAAAGAGACTTTTCTAGACAGGGTTGCATCTCTCTTAAAATAATACCTATATATATCATGGCTGTGTTATTAGGGGATATATATATAAGTTTATAAGATTATAAATATAAGATTATAGTATATGTTTAGAACTGTTGTATCTTCCTGAAGAACTAAAATTTTTATGTAGTCATCCTTTCTATCCCTAATAATGTTTGTTTGTTTTGTGTGTGTGTGTGTGTATTAATGTTTTCTGATAGAAACATAAATCCCTCAATGTTATTTTGATTGTTTGTCTAGTATATGTTTTCTATTCTTTTACGTTTAGTCTTTCTTAATTAGTATGACTTTTAATGGGTGAGTTTAGTTCATTACATTTATTGAGATTATTTATATTAATGGACTTGTTTCTATAATCTTACTTTGTGCTATTTGTCCTGCCTTTCCTTTGCTTCTATTACCTTCCTGCCCTTTTTTGGCAGGGTGGGGGGATTAAGATTTTTTATACTAGAAATTGTACACTCTATTTCTATTGTTTTAGTCGTTATCCTTGAGATTTTATCATGCATGCTTAACAAAGACTTAACTAAAATACTGTCTTAGCTTTTTGAAGTAATTAGGGGAAAGGCTAAACTATTCAGAGATTCAGTGGCTTAAAGTTTCTTTCTTTTTCACATAACAGTCCTGAAGTGTGCAGTCCAGGTTAATATAGTGGCTCTGCTCCATGAGATCACTCAGGACCCTAGTTTGCTTCCATTGCTATCCACTAGTATGCTGTCCTCCTCTGAAAAAGTCAAAGGCAGATTGCTGCCACATCTACTTTCCTTGGGAAGGGGAAAGAGAGAAAATCCAGTGCAAGCAATTTTCTTTTATGCCAATGAGGCAGAAGTTACACATAGCACTTCTGTCCGATATCAAGGAGTTAGTCACATGGTAATGGGTTGCTGCAAGTCAGATTGGGAAATGTAGTCTCTTGCTGGTAAGACCAAGTTCCTAAGAAGAAGGTAGAATAGATTTTGGGGGATAACTATGATTCTAGCCATCTAAATACCTATGTCTACTTTCTTCCCACACATAGAAAAGTCTCTATGGAACATAATTCAAGATCCCATCTAGTCCAAAGTCCAAATTCCCCCATTCACTTCACATGAGTCTCCTCATAATCCTGGGAACAATATACTAATAGTCAAATTATATAAACCTAAACCCTAACATACAATGATGGAAGAGATTTTGGATAAAGAAGGGAAGGATAAAAGATAAAGGAAGAATGGAAAATACAGAGCAGTCACTGGCCCACACACAGGAGAAAAATCATGCTGCACAGGAATTATAAAGAACCACTTTGCCTAGTAGTAAAAGAGGGTTCCTTGGTTACATATTGGCTCTGATTTCTTGGAAAATTTGTTTATCATCTACAGTCTCTGCCTTTGTTTTTCCATGGTTCTTCATTGTTCATAATCTTCTGTGGCAATATCTGATTTTGGAGAGATTGTAGAGCGGAAATGGAGGAGTGTACTGTATTAATAGCTCATTTCTTTGTTAGAAAAGGTTTGGGAGCCTGGGGGTTGCTCTAAGTGTTGAACAACCAAAGTCTTTCACAAGATCTTACTTATTAGACTCAGGAGTGTAATTCTCAAAACACTTTCCCAAATGTTTTGGGAAATAGGCTTTGGTTCTATTTATTTCCTATTTGTCTATATGCCAGTTACCACATCAAGGTTTTTTTTTTGCTGTTGTTTTTTGCTTTTGCTCTGGACAATGTTTTTAAGTCAGCCTTTTCCCTGACTTCTTGGCTCCCTTTCTCCCCTTTCTCCTTTTAGTGATGGCTACTTTGAGGCAATCTGAACAATAGGTTTAGGGTGGAATCAAATCCTTAATTTGATCTTTGTCAAAAGATTCTCTTTCTCTTTGAGGAACCTTTAAGGAAAAGCTCTGAATTATAGTTTTCTCTCATGCTATTTCTTACAATACATTACTAAAAGCAGTAAGGAATATGTGTTGGCTGCTCTTGCTGCTTTCAGCAAGGTATTACAAGAAAAAGATGAGCTAAGGCAACAATATGCCAATTTGCAAGCAGAGAAGGAAGGGGATAGAGAATCCAGAAATTTGAGCCTCATAGGCTGAAAAAGCCAACAGCTTCCGTACCCCCAAACAATGTAAGATCTACTGCCTCACTGCTAAGCCCTAAAGTTTTCTAGGCGAAATGCACCATATTTTAGGTTTTTGTGATTGTTACACACCAGTTCCAGGGACCAATTTAGTTAAGGTTAAAGTTAAGGTACTCTAAGAAAGACATCTGAAAATACAAAGGGTTAAATAATGTAAATGTTATTCATCAAATGTTATGCACCAGGGAAAACTAAACTTGAATGAAAAAATACAATCAATAGACACCTTTACCAAAATAATACAGCTGTTGGAATTATCAAACAATGATTTTAAAGCGCTATCATACAAATTGATCCAAGAAGCAATTATAATCACTCTTGAAACAAATGGGAAAACTAAAAATCTCAGAAAAGAAATGGAAGCTATAAAGAAGAAGCAATAAAAATTTTAGAACCTAAAAATAAAATAACCCAAATACAATAATTCACTAGATGGTCTCACTAGAAGAATGGAGATGACAGAAGAAAGAATCAGTAAACTTGAAGATAAATCAGTAGAAATTGCCAAATATGAACAAGAGAGAAAATAGATTTTAAAACAAACAAACGAAAAAGAATTGCACCTCAAGGACCTGTAACAAAAGGTCTACCATCCATGTCACTGGATTTCCTGAAGAGGAAAAAAATGCTGTGGTGAAAAAAATATATATATTTGAAGAAGGTTGAAAACTTCCCAAATTTAGTGAAAGATATAAACTGAAAAATTCCAAAATCTTAGTGAACCCAGGTAGGGTTAATCCAAAGAAATCAATGTCCAAACATCATAATCAAATTTATGAAAAACTGAAAACAAAGAAAAACTGTTGAAAGCAGCCATAGAGAAACAACACAGTACCTGAATGGGAACAAGGACAATAAATTTTTTATGATAAATCATACAGGCTAGAAGGAAGTGGCACATAGAGAAAAAGCTTCATAACATTGGTCGTGGCCTTGATTTCTTGGATATGACTCCAAAAGCACAGACAAAAGCAAAAATAAACACATGGAGCTACATCAAACTAAAAAGCTCCTGCACAGCAAAGAAAACAATCAACAGAGGGGAAAGGCAACCTATGTAACAGAAGAAGTTATTTGCAAACCATACATTTGATAAGAGTTTCAGCTCTAAAATATATAATGAACTCCTACAACTCAGTAGCAAAAAATAACCAGATTGAAAAATGGGCTTAGGACTTCAAATGACATTTCTCCAAAGAAGTCATATAAATGGTGAACAGGTATATGAAAAGATACACAACATCAGTAATTATCAAAAAAATGCAAATCAAAACCACAATGAGATCACCTCATGCGTATTAAGATGGCCATTATCAAAAACAAACAAACAAACCAGTAAGTAACAATTATGGGAGAGGATGTGGAGAAATTGGAATCCTTTAGTACTGTCGGTGGGAATGTAAAATGATGCAGCTGTTATGGAGAACAGTATGGAGGTTCCTAAAAGAAAAACGAAGCAAAACAAAACAAAAAAACAAAAACTAAAAAAAACCTTCCATGTGATTCAGCAATCCCACTTCTGAGTATTTATCCAAAAGAACTGAAATCAGGATCTCAAAGGGATATCTGTACTCCCATATTCTTTCTTTGCAGTATTGTTCACTATAACCAGGACATGGAAACAACTAAATTGCCCATAAATGGATAAAGAAAATGCATTATTTACACACAATTGAATATTATTTAGCCATAAAAAGAACAAAATCTTGTCATGCTACAACATGGATGAAACTTGAGAACATTATGCTAAGTGAAATAAGCCAGTCACAGAAGGACAAATACTGTATGATCTTACTTATATGAGGTCTCTAAAGTACTCAAATTCACCAAAGCACAAAGTAGAATGGTTGTTGCCAGAGGCTGGGGGGAGGGGTAAATGGGGAGTTGCTATTCACTGCATATATAAAATTTCAATTATACAAGATGAAAAAGTTCTAGAGATATGCTGTGCAACATAGTGCTTATAGTAAACAATACTGTACTCTATACTTAAAATTTTAAGAGGGTAGATGTTACACCATCTCTCTATGTATTTTAACCACAATTTTAAAAAAAAGAAGTGGCACACTTTTAAAATGCTGAAAGAAAAATACCCCAAATTCTGTATCAAGTGAAAGGTACAAAAGCAATTCAATAGAAAAAGAAGAATACTGGAACAATTACTTAGATGCCTAATAGGTATATCAACTATTTTTAGACAAACATAATTTTCAATAACAGCATTCCCTATTTGAAATTGTAACATCAGTCTAAAGATGACTTTAATTTATGAAAGCCCATTGGAGGTCTCTAGCTGAAAGTAGATATTTGCATGAAAATTAATGGTTATCAAGCTCAGTTAGTCCAAAGGAAAATATTAAATTATATCTCAACATTATAAGCTGAAAAGTGGGGCAAGATTCACTTTGTAAACTCCATTAGGGCAAGGACAGTGGTCTATCTTACTTACCATTATATAATCAGCATCTAGCACAATGACTGACATATAAAAGGCACTCAATAAATATTTGCTAATTAAATAAATTTGTACTAGCATGAGTTTGTTTTTTAATCTATTCTGGGGTTGGAGTTAATCAATAGACTCTAAATGATTGATTTCAAAAAATGCATCTCTGTAAGCCCATTATACTTTTATAAAAAGATACAGTACATATTAAGGGAGCAGCCACAGAGGTAAAGTCAAGGACTTTCTACTATCCTGACTTAAAGTGCTCTGGCTAGCCACATGGTAGGCCTCACTCAAGAAAAAGAAAGCTGTCTATATCACTCTATTCCTTTTTCAGGACACAGTCTCTGCCAGAACTTAACAAGGCTTAAGTAAGTGTCCAGGAATCTGACCAATTATACTAATTTATCCTCTTTTCCAGAAAAATCGAGAAAGAATCTCTTCCAAGGGATAGACTCACTCTTTTGCTTTACCCTAAGAGTGGATCCTAGTAATAACTAGATTAACAGATTAGAAATAAAAGTGTGTGTGATGGGATGGGGGCAGGGCTAAAGAAGTTCTATTTAGCTCTTTTCTCTTTTTCAGATCACTTCACCTCTTTGCACTTCCTGAGTTTATTTATTTTGGTGTGGAGGGGGACTGCCTAAGCCATATATTCCACTCCAATTTATCTGAGAACTTTAGCTCTATATTTGGTTCAAGATACAAGATAATCTAATAATAAAACGGAGATGGATTTTTATTTTCAGATAGTGATTAAACATATGGTATGTACCAAAAACCAGAAATTAATATATAATCAGTTTGGAACTGGGTTCTGCCAGGCAAGTTGAACTCTGACTGCATAAACATATTTTCATTTATTTTTTCCCCATTATTTTAGATGCCTATCGGCAGAAGTGGCTCAGTGTGTTTTCCTGCGAAAAGAATGTGAAAAAAATATCTACACAAATGTTACATTAAAATTCTTTTCATATTTTGAAGAGACTATTTAATATAATAAGTAATGATACCACAAATATTTCTGGGTATTTTTTTTATTTCAAATGAATATAACATCTACTTTCTCCAATAAAAAATTATAAATGGATTTTTAAGCTAACGAATCATGAAATATTTTTGTTGAGTTACAAGTGAACCAAATGGTCACATTTATTTTAACACCTGGAAAAAGTCAGGATATGCACAGCTGGCTGTTAGCTTGTCACACATTCCTAAGTTTACAATTACTACTAGTGTTCTCAAAGTCCACTGACAAACAGTTGCAGGTGGCCAAGATGTTTGTGCGCAGAAACAGCTTTACTCAGCAAAATCCAATAGGTATCAATAGCATTTACTTTTGAAAATATCAGTATTTAACAATGGCAATTTCTAAATATTTTCTTAAAATTATTTAAAGCATGCTTAGGGCTGGCTAATGAGAAATTAGCAAACATCGTTCTAATTCTGAAAAAAAATTGATAAATAAAAGAACATTTTATTTCAAAGAAAGAGTTGACCTGTTAAATAAAGTCTAATTATTTGGGAAATTTCTTATGGTGCAAATAGTCATAACCTTATATAATGAACTCATTCTCTAGAGCATTATTTCAAGATGAAACACAGCTAGTATCCCAGATAAGGGTAAATAAATATTTTTATAAAAGAATCATTTTCAGGTTTTTAGATGATATAAAAAAGCTAAATTTCTATATTAAATTTAAATGGTTTTATATAATTATTTTAAATTTTTCATTATATATTGATAGGAAATAATATTTACAAATTATATAACATGTAAATAACAAACATATTTAGACACACTGCCACCCAGTTTAAGAAAAAATGTTACCATTGCAGTTGTGTGCTCCTTTCTGAATTAATTTTCTTCCCCTTTATCCCTCAGCGGTAATCATTTTCCTGAATTTCATTTTCTTGCTTTTATTAGGGTTGTACCACTTAAGGTTGCATCCTTAATCAATTTGTTGTTTACTTTTGAACATTCTAAACTTTATATAAATAAAAAATACTCTAAGTATTCTTTGACTTTTATTTTTTTCAATATTGTATTCCTGAGATTCATCCAAGTGATAACATGCAGCTATAATTCATGCGTTTTGATTGCATTACATTATATAAAAGCAACACAATATATTTAGCCATTCTACTGTTGATGGGCATAAGGCCTGTTTCCAGCTTTTGCTATTACCCAGTGTTACTAACAACAATTTTGCACAACTCTCTTTGCGCACATGTGCAAGAATTTCTAATGGGGATGTATATATGTGTGTACTTGTGTGTGTGTGTGTATACAGATGGTGTCAAAAACATGTATACACATAGCTTAAGCAGTAGTTTGCTGTAATCAGAAGTGTCTGGATGCTGATGGTAACCACTTTGAGCGCTTCTTGTAATTGCAGAAGTCAAACTTGTATTCATCTTTTGTTATCGGTATACTTGTATATTGGTATTACAATTTTAATAGATATTTTTCCTTTCTTAAAGCGTGTATACAAGTTTTTGGCACCCTCTAAAAATTTGCTAGCTGAATAGGTTAAAGAGAAAGTCTGTAGAGGTCAAAGATACTAGTATGCATGTAAAGATTATGGTAATTCAAACATCAGTAATAAACCCACAAAAAATGCACAACTTCATGGTCATATATATATATATATATATATATATATATATATATATATATATGTGTGTGTGTGTGTGTGTGTGTGTGTGTATATATGTATATATGTGTATATATATGTATATATATGTAAAATGCCAAGATTATATATAATGTATACACAAGTATAATATTTATGTCAAATTGTTTTCTAATGTGCTTTTTATCATTTTATACTTTCACTAGCAGTAGATAAGTGTTCCAATTGTTCCATATGCTTGTCAGTACTTTATCTTATCAGACTTTAAATTTAAGCCAAGCTGGTTGGTCATAGCAGTATCTAGTTGTGGTTTTAATCTTCAGGCCTCTAACTAACAATGAGGTTACATACCTTTTTGGTTATCAGTCCTATTGAAAACCTCTTGTGAAGTGCTTGTTCAAGTCTCTTGTCCATTTTTCTACAGAGTTACTTGTCTTTTCCTTAGCTGAACGGGGACTAGTTCTTTATGTTCTGGAGATTAATCCTTTGTCAATTATTTGTCGCAAATATCTTTTTCTAATGGCTTGTCTCTTCAAGGTTTTTTTGTCTTGATAAACAGGAATTCTTAATTTTAATGTAGTATATTTAACCATCTTTTCCTTGTTCAAAACTATTCTTCATACTGTTTTCACCAAATATGAAAAAGAGTGTTAATACAGAAGCTAAAATACTGGACTATAGAAATTGGGGAAATGTCTGCTCTGTCATATATTTTTTAAATTAAATAACAGAAGTTCATATGAAAAATTGTGGCTGGGACAAATGATTGTCTATATGATTGTTTTTCTCTGTTCTTGGTGATGCTGACTTACTAACAAATTAGTTTGTTGGCTGATAAATCTAGAGCTACAAAAAACAGATTTCTGAAAAATTTTCTGTAACTTATCACTTAACTGCAATAAAACACCAGTGAAGACTGGTTGCAAATACACATGTGCAACATTTGAATGAATAATGGAGTTGATGTCATTTGTTTATCAAAAGGGATATATGTGTACATATAAGCACAGAGAGTGCCTATGTAATGGCAGTGAGGGTGGGGGGAAAAGAAATTTTTTTTACTTTTCACACCCAATCTTTCTGTAATATCTTAATATACCATGAGCATTGATTACCTTTATAATGAAAACCATCTTTGATATTCTTCAAGCTGATTTGAAAATTATTAAAATGTTAAAGTAATTTAACTGTATATAGTATGAAACTTTTGATACGATAGTGGAAAATAGGCTAATCTTATGTTTTTATGGGAGATTTGGGAATCTTATAGTTGCTGTGAAAAATATACTAAGAAAAATAAGTTTAAAGATGCTAAAGCATTATCAGTTTCAAATGCTGCATTATTCTTAAGAATTTCTGGAAAATCTTTAGATAGACTGGGGATCCTGTTATTTCCAAAATGGAGAGGCAGCATATATTGGCAGTACAAGTCATATGTGAACATGTCTTATATTCAAATTTAGAAGAACATAAAAAATACAATTTTTGGCAAGGCAAAGGAAAAAACAAAGCAAATAGCCAACAATGATATTCACTGTGACTTGGATCTAATTTATCTAGTTTGTCAGTTCTATTTTAACTTTCTGAGTCATATTAAGTTTTAAAATATTTATATTGTATTTAGTTTTTAAAAGACCTTTCCTGAGTGGGATGATTTAGCAAAGATATAAAATCTTTTTTGAAGCTTCTCTTCCTGCTTTGTCACATGATGGTGTTTATGATAAATTTTGTATTCTTAAATCACATCCCAATAAAAATGTGCTAGCTGAATAGGTTAAAGAGAAACTCTGTAAAGGTCATAGTTGCTAGTATATATGTAAAGATTATGGTAATTCAAACATCAGTAATAAATACACCAAAAAATGCACAACTTCATGGCTTAGTTCTGAGTAAGGATGCAGAGATCATTTGTGCTGATAATGTTTGAAGATTAGAAAAGCCAGTGATGGTCAATAAAACTGCAATATTCCAAATGAATTATTCTGAGATATGTCAATAGATGTCTGAAAAGAATAGTAATTAACTGAACTGAATTAGTCCCTGATAAAAATAATGTAAAAGTGTTAGCTGTAACAGTTTTTTTTTTAAAAAAATAACACATTTAATATTCAAACACAATGTGATTTAATATTTATATATTTGTAAGTTTTCTCATATAAACATATTAACAAATCAAAAGAGAAATTTCATTAAACCATGTGTACTGATGTTTTAATTTGCAAAATAAGATACCATAGATTTAATTAGTGTGTATGTGTATGAAAATTTATCATATTGATACTTAGAATAAACTACATAAGAACGTTAATGCATCAAGTAATTTTCTTATAATGACAAAAAATTTGATGAAGTAGGTGTGCCTCTTGCCACTTATACCAATAGGGTAAGGAAAAAAGGACTTGCAGAATATTCCTTTTTGCTTCTAGAAATACCTGACCATTATATCTCTGTATCTTTTTTCTTCCCTTTCTCTTGCCTTCCCCCTAACCTTGGTCCCCTGTCTTGATGTTCATCTTACGACTACATCTTCACCTGACCTCTATGACTCAACATATATTGCCATCTTTTACAACTATCACCTTGAATTCTCTTTGAATCCTCTGACAATGTTTCATTTTGGCAATGCAATTGTGGGATTCATTCATTCATTGTACGCACCAAACAATAAATAAATAAAAGGTGTACCTTATTAGTTAAAAGCTGGAGTCTGAAGTCAGATGGCTTGTTTGTATCTTGGTTCTGACAATTAATTATTAGCCATTAGATCTTGGCAATGTCACTAAACTTCTGTTTATTTCCACATCTGTAAAAAGGGGGTACTAACAAAACCTATCAAATAGGTTGTCATGAGGAACAAACACATCAATTTACATAAAAGTCTTGTTTAACAGTGCCTATTGTAGTTAAGCCTTGTGCTGTTTGCTTTTATTATTAAAATTATTGTTGTTGGTATTTGAGCACGTATGTGCCAAGCATTCCACTACATATTTGGATTATATTGGTGAACTAAATAGACAAGGCCTTTGGAAAAGTCCTTTTTGGTGCAAACTGTACCCAATTTCTCTATCTCAGATCCTTAAGTGGGCCCTAGACAAAAAGTCGTTGGTAAGAGATGCTATCACGTTAACAGTTGGCACCCAAAATGTTAAACTATGAAGAAATGACAGGTCCCAAGACTGGCCCAGATAACAAAAGCCACCTGACCCTATTTTTATTTCTGTTGCTATTACCACATTCTTGTCCTCTGTTTTTGACATTAATTCTAGGTCACACTTTCTACCTTTCCATCACTACAACCTACAATTTTCAAATACTACACTGTTGCAACTAAAAGTAACATTTGTTGTTAAGACTGATCATTATCATAGTTATATAAATATCAAATAATTTAAATAGCCAAAATAAAAAGGAAACACCCTCTGGCTATATAGTCAATATTTTGTAAAAGATGTGACCCTCCCCCAAAAGCAAAAATTCTTAAAAAGATACAAGCCTGTAATTATCCTACAGTTAGCTGCACATCCTACTAACTATAGTGGAAGTCTTCTGCTTCAAAATTACCATAAAAACTATAATGGGATGTTTTTGGGTGTTAAAAGGCTGCTGCTTCCACTCCTTGTTAACTTTCATTTACCCATTTCTCTTCATTTATAAATATTACCTGTAAGGAAAAGAACTTTAAAATAAAAATAAAAGAGCTAAATTCTTGCCTAAGTATTCCAAAATAGGATCTTCATAGTATGACTCCCCTCCCCCCTTACTCCCCCCCCCCCCCCCCCCAAGATCTAGGTACTCACTCAAGGAGAAAATGGTTTTCTTTTCATTCCAAAAGGGCCTGATTTGGAAGATCAGAAGCTCAAGCTCTGAGGACATATCATTGACCACCTCAGGGCAAGGGAAGAAAAAGGGCTACCCTAAGCCCGTCTTGCTTTCAGCAAATGCGCCACTCAGGATGAAGATAAGATGATTCTCTAACCTTAGACTCTTAGGCCTTGGAAGGGCATGTGTGGAAATATTTCAGGACACTGAAATGTCGGTAATAGTTATTCAGTTTACATACCTACAGATATACTTCCCTACCTTGTAGATTTGGCTTTCGAAGAACTTAAAGGTTTCAACAAGTTAAATGTAAAGAGTTAAATTTAAAAATAAAACCATAAAAGAACTAGCAAAAATGTAAACAAATTCATAATCTTGGGGTGAAAAGACCTTTCTAAGCCTAACACTGAAGTATACCAAAAAGCAAAAAAAGATACATCTCACTGAATAAAAATTTAAATTTCATGACAAGAAAAAACCCCACATAAATTAATATTGTTGCAGCACTTTGTTATGTATGTGCTATATATAGTAACATGTTATTTATGTTTTATATACACTAACACTTAAAAATAAAGTAAAAAATAAGTGTTGTAGTTAGGTGTTTTTGGCTCTGAGTCTCTTATAAAATTGCAGTTAAGTTGTCAGCCAGGGTCTGGAGTAATTTGAAGGCTTGAGTGGGGCTGAGAAGTTGCTTCGAAGATGGCACTCACTTGGCTCTTGGCAGAAGGACTCAGTTCCTCGCTGGCTGTTGGCGATAGGCCTTAAGTTCTTAACCACGTAGATGTCTCCATAGGGCTGCTTAAGTGCCCTCACAAAATGTCAGAGGCCTTTTCCAAGTTCAATGACTTTTGAAAAACATATACACCTGTATAACCACTACCACAATCAAGATACAGAACGTTTCTATCATCCAAAGAGTTCCCTGAGGTACCTCCCTTCACTTCTCGACTCAGTAGGGTTTGTTCGTTTGTTTTTAGCATCGTTCTTGACACTGTTGAAGTCATCTATACACTTACAAAACGTCAGTGTACTGGGGCACCATGTAAACTTATTTCTTGCTGTGCAGTCCATGTTTCAACAACTGTGCAGCACGACGATGAGAGAATCAGTCTGCATGGAGCAGGGCGAGCGGCAGGACGGAAGATTAATCCTCCCAGCGAAGCCGCTGCAATGCAAGCTGCTTGGAAATGGTATCATTATCCAGTTTTTTAATTGTCTCCATCAGTTTGCTGACCTGGAATTCCTGCTCCTGTTTGAGATGCTGTTCTGGTTTGACTTTCTCATGGTGCAACTGCACCAAATTTCTAGAGATATCATTAGTGAATACCCTTCTTTCTTCTCATAATTTACATCAGTGGTTTCTCCTTCTGCAAAGGAGAAACTCGGCTTTCTGTTACTGTTGATCAGTTTGTATTTTTCTAGAACTTGATGTAAATGAAACCATAGCACGTAGCTTTTGTGGAAAGGCCTCTTTCACGTGGCATCCTGTTTCTGAGATTCATTCGTGTTGTATCAGTAGTTCATTCCCTCTCATTGCTTATAGAGTTCTATTATATATAGATATACCACCCGAAGAACTCAATTATTATTATACTTTGAATTTCATCAATAAAAAATCTGTGGATATTCTTTTTCTCTTGTTATGTAAATACCTGCATAATCTCATTTTGCTTCTTCGTCTGCAAAGTCTAAAATATATACTACCTAGCTCTTTACAGAAAGAGTTTGCTGACCTCCGACTAGCAGAATAGTCAGGAGCTGAGAGCTTGCTAGAAATGCAGAATCTCAAATCCCACCTTAAAACTACAGAATCAGAATCTGGATTTTAACATGATCCCCTGGCAATTCATATGCATATCAAAGTTTGAGAATCACTGGTGCTTTTTTCTTTTTTCTTACAATTTTATCAAGAAACAATATATACACCATGCATGTAAAAGTGTATGGGGCTGTGTATATATTTATTGAAAAGCCTGGTGAGTCATTCACATCTATGACTTTCAGAAAATTATTACTAGTATCTAAAATAAACTCATAAAAAACAAAATATGGAGATATACACAGGTTGAAAATTCTAATTCTCATTTTAAAATTATCTTTTTTAGATATAAAATATTCATTACTTTACAGTCTTAAGAGTATAATTAAAAAAAAAACTCCTTGTGAAAGCATTTTCCAAAAGAGCAAATGTAGCAAAAATAACTATCCTGTCTTCTGCAGCAGGAGGTACCAATGATTAGTGGAGATTAACAGATGATCATCTTTATGCATGTGATCAACAAGACCAAAGGTCACCAGGGTTTTAGTTTACCATATGCTGCAAAATTCATGCAGCAAACCTACTTGGTATGTGCTTTCATTATACACACCTATTAATCAACAAATTAGAAGTTAAAGAACAAATCATTCACTTGCATTCCTGTTAACATTTGCTCAATAACTATCTGGAGTTGAAGATTTTTCTCTTGTCTATGCACAATAATATGATAAAGACATTTTCCAAACCTTGAGAAAACTAGTTTATATGTAATTATTTTAAATTTGCCATCAGCAGTAACAAATAGCAATTTATTACTAAACTCAGATGGATGTACAGTTAGTAATCATCTAAGAGCTGTAACCCTTTTGGGTTTCCTAGATGACATTTGAAATGAAATTATATTTATGTAACTACTATTTTAGATAGAGTTTCATAATTTCACTGATTTAATGCTATCAAGTTTCAGTTACTATTTGAGGCTCTTAATACAATTCTTCAAAATAAAACATTTGAATCACTTTTCCATATTTATTTCATCAATGCTAGCCAGAAAATAGAAATTTCTTCTTTTCAAACAATCTTTTCCAGAATTTCTTGATTCACTTTGTATCTTTTTGCACACATGTTAGTTCTAAATATATATCTGAACTCTAAATGACTTCTGTTCATATTAATAGTCCATAACAAGCTGTTAAATCTTCCTTACAACAAGCAACAATATGCCAGAACACTTGCTCTGTATTTTGGTACTTTAATGAAAAGAACCTACACACACACACACACACACACACACACACACACACAAATTATAAAACAATAATTTCTTCATTAATAAATACTGTGTTCTCCATTCATATAACAAATTTCAACAACAAAAACTGTCATAGGAATTATTCAAAAACAAGGATTTTTGGGGTTTATGTCATTTTATTTGAAAATATATATATGCATTATGCTTAGAAATAGGTTATTTTCTCCCTAAATTAATCCTATTTTGGAAAATGAAAGATGTTTCAATGTTATTGTTAAAATCTTAGCAGAATAAAACTAGTACCAAGAAAGCACATCTTTCTGTTTCCATTTGGGGTTCTAATATTTATTATTTATTCTTCAGATAGAGTTGAATTCGTGATAAAACAAAGTAGCTAAATTATATTCTATAATATCTAGTTTAAAAATAAGAAATATTGATAGGAAAATTACCATAAAAAGAGGGTAACATTTAGAATTGATGTGCCTCTCTGGAAAATATAAAAATAAAATGAAACAGATTATTTAATATCAAATACCGACAAAAATGTAAAAAAAAAAAAGGCATGCTAAAATAAACTTCTAGGTTTAAATATAAGTGACTGGAGAACTTATAGGTCATAAGGTAAAAGGCCCTGATTTTAAAAAGTCAATAAAAATGGTTCACTCTGAAAGATACCCTTTCAAATTTGTAAGGTAATAATGGAGAAAAATAGAAATCATTAATGACGCATGAGTCAGAACATTAGTTTAGAGTAAAAGCCAATTACAATTATGGAATCTGCATCTGTTCATTACAACTTTGTCAGTTTTCCAGAATATGAGGCTAGGCAGTTTTTACAAATGACGTAAATGGAAATGTGTTTAGAAACAGCTAAACAATGTGTGCAACATGCAAAAAATGTGATGTTACAGCTAAAAAGGAATTCACTCTTCTTCACATTACTATTTATATAGACTCCTCTTGGTTCTATTTCCATGGACTTTTTCTTACTCTGTATAATTCTGCCATGAAGAGACTGACTCAACATTCCTTGAATGTTTAAAATTTCTACTACTTTTTCTATTAGAATATGAAACATCTACTAAGGTGTGTGGAATGGCTTACAGAGAATCCAAATGATTTTTTAAAATTGCATTAAATTTGCTGATGAGTGGAGTATATGACAAATGTTTAGATGAGTTATCTTCTTAAGGCCATTTCTAATTCATGGGTTCAGATTTTGGGGGAATCAATGGACTTTCTAGGTCATGTCATATTTAGCTGAAAAGAGGCTGTGTAGATCAGTGAGGAAGAAAATTCATTTTGGGCATATTAAGTACACCAAAAATGACAAAAGTGATACAAAATAATAACAAAGGAATCAGCCTGAAGAAAGTTAAGCAGCATTCTAAAGATCAAATAAGCATTTCCCAAAGTGTGTTCCATGACACCATAGTCCTTTACAGAGAAAAATGGGTTTTATCATTAAATAAGTTTCAAAATGCTGGGTATTGTCCTTTCCTAAGAGGTTCACAGTGCACAATAACATACGAAAGGCTCTGTGAGCAAAGTGCAGGAAAATAACTAACTTCATTTTTTTTTACAGAAATCCCTACCCCACTTTGAAAATTTCAACACACATTTTTCCACAGAAGACACTTTGGGAAAGCTTTAATACATAATTATAGATACTGAGGCAGCAAAATGTTAAAAGTAAAACTGGCCCAGATGTGAAAAACTATTAAGTTAAAAAATGATCCAAAGGAATTTAAGATAAAGGAAATAGTAGGGGAGCCCGTCCCCAGCTCTTATCCATTCATTCAACAAGTATTTACTGAGCACGAACAGTGCCAAACACGTCAGACACGGGTTACACAGTTTTGACCTTCTAGGAAGTTGCTCCCACCCCCACCCTCACATTCCTCCCTCTCCCCCTTCCCCACCCCCACCCCTACCAAAGACCAGGAATCTTTTTGAGAAAGATTTCTGTACATGAAGAAACTGCCGATTTCAAAGCTCATGTAGCATTAACCTTGTTTCCCAAGCACTAACATTAGTAAAGGCACTTAACAAGCAAGAAAACTTACGAAAGCTCTCTCAAAACTGAAAAGTGAGTACAAATCAGTGACTGCTTGCCTGAGTTAAGCACTAACAAAGTAATGTCAGTGAAATCATCTTGTTCTCAATAACAGGCATGAGATACAGGATAACCTAGAGATACAATCAATCATATGACGAAATCTGCTTTTTAACAGTATAATGGTGACTCAGATATTTTAAATAGCTTTAAAGATATTCAGGAGATAAAGAATGCCATGATCTACACGATTTTTAATTAAATGCTACCAATATTGAAAAACAATCCCATTTTTATCAAGTGATATGTTCAATCTGAAGATAAACCAGCCTGAAGGGCTCTCTAGTCAAATCTGGGATAATCTGAGCATAATGATAGCCCTGGATTCTAACTACAGAATGAAAGAATCCCTGAGTTCCGACCAATAAAAGTAAATAAATAAAGAAGAGGAAGTTCTTTCTTAAAATAGAATTACACCAAATAAAAGTGGCAGAAATTACAGAATTAGACAAAAAAATATTTGTCATAAAATAAAAAAGACTGATGAATTATTCCAGACTGGAGGAGACTGACAGAGACATGGTGACTAAGTGTATGTAACTGGAATCCTGGACCAAAGTAAGAACTGTAGGACATTTAACAAAATTTGGAACAACTCCTTCTTTTGCTCTAAAGGCCACTTAGCGGAACAACTGGTACAATATGAATGTCTAGGGCATCACTGTCTAACAGAACTTTAGGCAATGATGGAAATGGTCTATGTATCTATGCTCTCTGATACAATAGTCACTGGACCACCAGTGTGACTGAGAAACTGAATTTCTAACTGCATTTTAATTAAACTTAAATAGCCACACTTAAATTTGGTTAGTGGCTTATCATATTGGACAGCATAAGTTTATAGATTAGATAATAGTACTATATCAATGCTAAATTCCTGATTTTGACCATTGTATTGAGATTGTGAGACTTCTTATTTTTAGGAAACACACAGTGAAGTCTTCAGAGGTTCAGGGCATTTATGTGCAACTTAAAGACGTTAAAGTTTCAGAGATAAGAGAAAATGCTAAAGCAAATGCAGTGAAGTGTTAATATTTGGAGTATGTGGGTAAAAGGCATACAAAATTCTTTGTACTATTTTTGCAACTCTTTTGCAAGTCCAACATTATTTTAAATTAAAAGTTAAAAAAGAAAAGAATAAAACAGCTGCATAAAATTAATGTTCTCACTAGAACTTGTAAATATAGTCAAGTTCCTATTAGTTTCTATATATTTTACTTAATTTTGAAATGTGAACATTCAACTGTTAATTTGATTTTCATAAAAACAACTCCTCCATCACTCTATAAACAAAATGTTCACTCCTTGACCAAAAGTGTATAATATGTTAAGTTATTCTAAACTTTTGTTGTTAGCAGAGAAGGAACGAGGATAGAGCTCAGAATTCAGCCTGAGTACCGAATATTACAAGCAGCAAAGATATTTCACAGTTAAAGTCATTCAGAACACAGATAACATTTTGGGCATCTTTCTGAGGAAGTGGGACATATACTGCCATTCCCACGGATTAAAATGGAAAGCCCTGAAAAGAGTGAGATTCAGTGGGTCCATCCTTGGAAATATAACAAAAAATTGTCTATACATCCCACTTACATGTGAACAAGCAAATGTCAATGATAAATACAAAAGATGTGGAATAGAAAACCTGGACAATAAGAAAAAAAGTATCTAGATTAATTTCAAATCAGATTTTTCTTTTTCTACATATTCTTTAATCCAGTGTAATCCAGGTTTCCACTGTCACTTCACTGAAATTATTCTCAGCAAGATCATACATGTACTTTTCACTAATAGATTTTTCTTCTTGATATCTGGATGTTTGATAACACAGACTATGCCTTCTTTCTCAAAACATTCTTTTCTCCTGGCTATAATCATGTACATTTCCTGATTTTCCTGCCTCTCTTTACTCTGCTTCCAGCACCCTTGGCATGCTCCTCTTCCTTTACTCATTTCTTAACTACTGATATTTCTTAAGATTCTGTCCTAGACCATCATCTCTTCTCATTATCTCTTCTCATTATACACACTATCCTTGGGTGATTTCATCCTACATTCTTACCTTCAAAAACCATATATTGCACATATGAGAATGTATCCAAAGTCCATCCCATCTTAAACCACCCCTGAGGTCCACATACCCACAAATGGACTCATGGGCATATATAGTTAGATGTCTTTCAGGAACCTCTAACTCTACATGTCAAAAATTAAACTCATTATCTTTGATCCCTAGGGCTATTTTCTCCCCACAAACTGCAATTCCTTTATTTCCTCCCTTTAAAAATGGCATCACCATTTGCTCAAAATACAAGCTGGGAGTTATCTTTGATTTTTCCTTCTCCATTACGTCTATTAAAAGGATCACCAAGTTTTGTACATTCTACCATTTAGAATAGATTCTTATTATTTGCAGTAGAGATGCTCTACTAAAAGTATAAAGTAAATGTTTTTGATGTAAGCATTTGTAGCTGCCAGTAAATGCTTTTTTTAATGTAGGCATTTATAGCTGCCAGTAGTTTCTTATACTTACGAAAATGAAAGCCAAGGCAGCAGCAAGCATACTGTTTCAGATGGCCTCAGGTTAGTTGAGGGAGGGAATGGCAAAGCAGAGAAGCCTGAAATAGAAGACTATTTCTAGTTGAGATTTTTGGCTATGGTTACCTGCACATGAGACAAACTAGAATCAGCTAAACTGGAAACCTAAGATTTGAGAGACTTTTTTTTTTAAGAAGTCACATACCTTACTTATAAAAGTGTTTCTTTAACCCCTAAAATAAATGATGGGCTCCCAACATGCACCAGCAGAAAGTGACTCCCAAAGTTGCACATTCTGCAAGAACAACATATTCTTTAATGTGCATTTAAAATGTGGACATGGACAAGAAGCTTCTAGACAGAAAAGCCAGGGATCACAGAAGACAATGAGAAAGACAGTTCCTCCCAAAAAACAGAACTGGGGAGAGAGGAGGAGACAGGTGAGGTTATTCTACATGTGGAAAGCGGTTATGGATATTTAGGCGGTCTATTAGTTATCTTCTGTGGTGTAATAAATTACCACCCACTTAGCAGCTTAAAATAATACACATTTATTATCTGATGGCTTCTGTGGACTAGAAGTCCAAATAGCGTTTAGGTGGATCTTCTGCAAGTCCACAATGAAGGTGTTAGCTAGGGTAAGGTTTTCCTCTAAAAGCAGCATTCAGTTCCTTGGGATTGCAGGGCTGAGCTTTATACAATATCTGACCTATTCCTGTCAAACATCTTAGAGAAAACTGTGCCTACACCCCTATCCCCACCACCAAGCTTGAGTAGAGAGCACAGATTTCCACTCTGACCAGGCTGTAACAAGGCACCCCTCAACTCTGCAGAGGTGGTGTCACAGAAGACCAACTGAGAGCCAGACCTTCATTCTCACTGCTGATAACGAGCCCCACCCCTGGGATATCAGTGGAGGCTTTGTGGAGAGCTAGAACTTTCACACCTACTCAGCAGGAGTGAAACCCCAACCCCACCCCTGGAGAATCAATGGAGGACAATTAGGAAACCTACAACTTCTATCCCCACCTGGCAGTAATAAAGTATTGTGCTCCCTTTCCTGTTAGACAGGTGTCAGAGGAAGCCAGCTAAAATAATAGATTTAAATAATATTCAGAGTCTCATACTATAATTAGGGACAAAAAATGTCCAGGTTTCAACTGAAAGCCACTCATCATACCAAGAACCAAAAAGATCTCAAGCTGAATGAAAAAGACAACAATGCCCAGACAACAGAGATCTTAGAACTATCGGAAAAAGATTTTCAAAGCAGCCAATGCTTCAAGGTACGATTAAAAACATGATTTCAACAAATGAAAATTAGAAAATATCAGCAAAGAAATAAAAGATATAAGAACCAAATGGTAATTTTAGAACTGAAAAATATATTGTCATGCACTACTTAATGATGGGGATATGTTCTGAGAAATGTGTTGTTAGGCAATTTTGTCATTGTGTGAACACCACAGAGTGTCCTACACAAACCTAGATGGTACAGCCTACTACAGTAACTGTATATGCTGTACTTTATACAACTGGCAGCACAGGTTTGTTTACACCAGGATCACGATAAACACATGCATTACGCTACAACATATGAGGGTTAAAATGTCACTAGGACATAGGAATTATTCAGCTCCACTATAATCTTATGGGACCACCATCATATATGTGGCCCATTGTTGACTAAAATATCGTTATGTGGTGCATGATTGTAAGTTAGATAAAAAACTCAATAGATGTGCTCAATAGTAGAAGGAATCAGAGGAAATAATCAATGTGCTGGAAGATGAAACAATAGAAATTCCACAGTATGTATAACAGAAAATAGAGGCTTAAAAAATGAAAAGATCTTCAGGGACCAGAAGGACTCTAACAACAACAAAAATCTAACATTCACACGAGGTTGGACAATTATGTTCATGAATTCATCCTAAAAAGTGCTATATACCTCACTGCTGAATATCACTACTGTCACCTTCAAAGTACTCCCCTTGGGGAAGTTATGCACTGATGCCAACACCTAGTCCACCCTTCAAAGCAATTTTGGAACTCTTTTTCTGGAATGGCCATCAGAGCTGTCATCGTATTACCCTTGATGTCTTCAATGTCATCAAAATGTCTTCCTTTCAATATTTCCTTTATCTTCAGGTAAAGCAAGAGGTCATTGGGAGGTCATTGGGGGCCAGATCAGATGAGTAGGGAGGGGTGCTCCAATACAGTTAGTTGTTTACTGGCTAAAAACTCCCTCACAGACAGTGCCATGTGAGCTAGTGCATTGTCGTGATGCAAGAGCCATGAATTGTTGGAGAAAAGTTCAGGTCGTCTAACTTTCTCATGCAGCCTTTTCAGCACATCCAAATAGTAAACTTGGTTAACTATTTGTCCAGTTGGTACAAATTCATAATGAATAATCCTTCCGATATCAAAAAAGGTTAGCAACATCGTTGCAACAAGTTTGCAAACTTGATTGTCAGACCTCATATCATCAGAGTCCTGAAGGAATCAAGAGCAGAAGGAGGTGGCTGGGGCTGAAAATGTACTCAAAGAAATAAAAGTCAAGTACTGTCCAAATGTGGCAAAAGACATAAACTTACAGATTCAAGCAGCTGAGTGAGCCCCCAAAAGATAAACCCAAAGAAATCTATACTGAGACACATCATGATCAAACTTCTGAAAAACAATGACAAAAAAAAATAAATCTTGAGAGCAGAATGAAAGAAACAATGTGGATAACTGGATTTTTATTCATCAGAAAAAACAGAGGATAGAAAGAAGTGGCACAATATATTTTAAGTGCTAAAAGAAAAGAACTGTTAACCCAGAATCACATATTCACTGAAAATATCCTTCAGGATTGACAGGTAAATCGGAACATTCCTAGATGAAGAAAAACTAAGGGACTCTGTTATTAGCAGACTCACCATGTAAAAATAGCTCAAAGAAATTCTCTAAATGAAAGGAAATGAAAAAAGAAGAAATGTTAGAATAGCAGGAAGGACGAAAGAATATAATACGCAAAAAATGTGTAAATATAATACATTTCACTTCTACTCTTGATTCTTCTAAATTATATTTGATGGTGGAAGTAAAAATTATAACATTGTCCATGTATGTAAATGTATGTGAATACTTAAGACAATTATATTAAGAATGGGAAAAAAAAAAAAAAAGAATGGGAGAGGATAACAGACTATCAAGGAAAGTAAGGTTTCCACACTTCACCTGAACTAACTGGCAAAATGAAAACACCAATAGACAATTATATATGTATACCTCTAAATATATATATATATATATACACACATACATACATACATATATATATATATATATATGTATATATATATATACACATATATATATATATATATATATATATATATATATATATGTGTATATATATATACTTTTAAAAATGCTATACAAAGAGACACTCAAAAATAATGAAGATAATTCAAAATAGAATTGTAAAAAAATGTCAAGTGACTCACAGGAAAGCAGAGAAATAAAACAGAAATGAAATAAACAGAAGAAACAGGAAAAAAGGGCAGACTTCAGTCCAACATGCCCAAAATTACATTAAATGTAAATGGTCTTAGTACACCAATTAAAAGACAGAGACTGGCACAGTGGATTAAAAAACAGCAGCGTATGTGCTGTCTACAAGATACTCAGCTTCACATATAATAATATAGTCAGGTTGAAAATAAAAAGATAGAAAAGATATACCATGCAAACACAAGTCAATAGAAAGCACATGTAGCTATATTACTGTCAGATAAAGTGAACTTCAGAGTAAAGGAAATTAGCAGATAGACTGTGACATTACATTATGATAAAACGGTCAATCCGTCAAGATGACATAGCAAATCTGAAATGTGCACACAGCAAACAGAGCTGCAATATATGTGAGGCAAAAACTGATAGAACTGAGAAAATAGACAATCCACAATTATAGATGGAAATTTCAATACCCCTCTTTTAACAACTGATAAAACTACAAAGAAAATCAGGAAAGATATAAGATCTGAACAACACAATCAGCCAACAGGATCTATTAAATATTTTTAGAATACTACACCCAGTAACAGCAGAATACACATTCTATACGCTAAGATAGGCCATAGCTTGGCATGTAAAACACCTCAAAAATTTAAAAGAATTGAAATATTATAGTGTGTTCTCTGACCACAATGGTATCTGACTAGAAAGCAATATCAGAAAGAGAAAAATCTCCGAACACAATGGAATCTAACTAGAAGTCAGTATCATAAAGATAACAGGAAAATCTTCAAACACCCAGAAACTATAAAACACATTTCTAAGTGATCCATAAGTCATAGACGAAGTCTCAAGAGAAATTTAAAAAAATACATTGAACTAAATAAAAATGAGAATAAAACATATCAAAATATGTGTAATACAGCTAAAGCAGTGATGAGAGGGAAATTTATACCATTAAGCTTATTCAAATGAAAAGAGGAAAAGTCTCTTAATAATCTATATTCCTACCTCAAGTTCCCAGGAAAAGATCAAAGTAAATCCAAAGCAAGTAGAAGGAAGGTTATAATAAAGATAAGAATAGAAATCCAGTGAAACTGAAAACAGAAAAACAATAAAGAAAAATCAAACGAGTTGGCTCTTCAAAAGATCAATAAAATTGACTAACCTCTCAAAAACTGACAATAAAACTGACAGAAAAATAGAAAAGACAGAAACTATCAATATCAGGAATGAAACAGTGATATCATTATAGACCCTACAGACATCAAAAGGATAATAAGGGAATGTTACAAAGGACCCTATACATACAAATTTGACAACTTGGATGAAATAGTGCAATTTTGAGAAAAACACAAACTACCATAACTTGCTAATATGAAAGAGATCATTTGAATAACCCAATAATTGTTAAGGAAATTGAATTCATCATCTAAAAAATTCCCAATGAAAGAAATTTCCAGGCCCAAAATTCTACCAAATGTTGAAAGAATTGACGGAAATTCTGCACAATCTTTTTCAGAAAACAGAAGATGGAACACTTTGAGATTCATTTTATGAAGTTAGTAATACCCTGAAACCAAAACCTAAGACAGAACAAAAAAAGAAAACTGTAGACCAATATCCCTCATTAATATAGATGCAAAAATCATTAACTAATCATTAGCAAATAGAATTCAGCAATATGTAAAACCGATTTATTCACTATGACCAATTAGGGTTTATGCCAGGGACACAAAGTTGGTTCAATATTTGAAAATTAATGTATTTCTCCATATTAACAAGATAAAGAAAAATCACATGATCACATGAATTGATGCATAAAAAGCATTTGACAAAATTGAGCACCGATTTCATGATTTAAAAAAAAATCAGAAAAACAGAAATTGATGGAATTTCTTCAACTTGATAAAGAGTACCTACAGAAACCTACAGCCAACATTACAATTAATGGCAAAACCAAATGCTTTCTCCCTAAGATAGAGAACAAGGAACGGATGTAAACCACTACTATTTAACATAGTGCTGGAAGGCATAGCCAGGGCAAAAAGGTAGGAAAAAGAAATAAAATCCATAGAGACTGAAAAGAAAGAAAATTGTCCCTATTTGCAGATGAAATGATTTGTTTATATAAATTCCTCAGGAGTTTAAAGAAAAATTCTAGAACTAATAAGGGAGTTCAGCAAGGTTGCAGGATACAAGATATACAAAAAACCAATTGTACTTCTACATACTGGCAATGATCATGTGGACACCAAAATGTAAAACTACAATACTCTTTAAATCATTCAAGAAAAATGACATAGTTAGGTATAAATCTTACAAAACATATACTACCTGGATGCTGAAACTACAAAATGCTGATGAAAAAACAAGTCCTAAAGAAATGGAGAAATGTACTGTGTTCATGGATTGGAAGACTCAATATGGCAAAGATTTCAATACTCTACTCCCCACATGTTGACAGACAACTTTAATTCAATTCTTAGCAAAATCCCAGCATGAACTTTTGTAAATCTAGGGAACATTATTCTAAAATATATATGAAAGATACAGGGATAGAAGAGCTAACACAGTTTGGAAAAAAAATTAAGTGAGAGAAATCAGTATGCTCAATTTCAAGACATTATATAGCTATAGTAATCAAGACTTTATATTGGTGGAGGGATACACATGTAGACCAATGAAACACGAAAAGAAACAAGAAACACAGCTACACAAATGTTCCCAATTGATTTTTTTTTTTTTTACTAAGGTACAAAAGCAATGTAATGGAGCAAAGATAGCTGTTTCAACAATTGGTGCTGGACCAATTTAGCATCCATTACCCACCCACCCCACCTCCACAGTGTAAAAAAGGACCTGATTCTAAGTTTCACACCTTATACAAAAAAATAACTCAAAATCAATCATGAACTTAAATGTAAAACCTAAGACTATAAAACTTAGCATTGTGGAAGTTAAGACGGTTTTACACTGTTTTGGAAACAAACCAGGTGTCCTTCATGGGGTAAATAGTTAAACATACTATAGTAAGTACATCCATACAATGGAATACTAATCAGCCATAGGAAAGGACAAGCCACCAATATATGCAATCGCCTGCATGAATCTCCAGAGAATTGTGCGTATGCTGAGTGAAAAAAGCCAGTCCCAGGTTATGATCCCAGTTGATCCCATGCTTTAAACGACAGAATTACAGACATGGAGAACAAATTAGTTGTTGTCAGGGTTAAGGGACTGTGGTGGAATGGAAATAGATGTGGCTGTAAAAGGTTAACGTGAGGGATCCTTGTGGTGATGGAAATGTTCTATATCTTGACTGTTTTAACATCAGTGTCCTACCTGGGATATTGTACTATATAGTTCTGCAATGTTACCATTGAGGAAACTGGGTAAAGGGTACACAGGATCTCTGTATTATTATTTCTTGAATTTACATGTAAATCTACAATTATCTCAAAATTTTCATTTTAAAAGTCTTCAAAAAAAAATAAAGAAAAAAACAAACTACCAAGTAATTCTGCCTGGGAAATCTCTGTATCACATAAAATACTTTTATTGTTTATCTCATATTCTTTGTGTTGGGTAATTAGTTTTGATGAAGACACAAAAATAATTTTAACAAACAGTAATGCTGAATAACTATAGGACAGCTGATTAAATTTAGCAAAATATGTGAACCTTTATTCATTTAAAACTCTGTTAACATGAAATATATTTAATATTGTTGCATGCAAAAAGATTTGTCTATCCTGATGATATTTCAGACAGCATGCACGCAAGAACATTTTGCCTCTTAAGAATCACCTTCTAATGGACTTCTACTATATTAAATTTCCTCCGGCAATACCTCATGACGTTGCTGATCCTATTTAATCTTATAAGCATTCTCATCACTGTCAAGGGAAACTACGTTGAAGAAAACATCTGTTACAAATGGAAACCATAAAACTCTCTACAAAAATAATTAGTTGGACACTTTCAGTTTTTTTTTTTTTAAATCAAATGCATATGAACATCATTTGGTAACTGTGATCTTGACCGATTTAATATTTTTTAGTCTGTTTCTTCAAGTAGCAAATAGGATACTTTCTATGACAAACGGCAAAATAAATTAAGAGTATAAAAGTAGTAAGTGATAACTTCTGACAGAGAACAGTCATTTAATAAGTTTCAATCACAACTGATGGTCTTAGGTTAAAACAGCAAAGAATGTCACACAGGTAGAAATTACATCATGCTGCTCTTTAAAATCTCTTGAACCAAAGAAAGGTTTTTTTTTGGAAGGCGAACAGATTGTTGGAGTTGTTTCCACAAAGCAGCACAATGGGTATGTGACAATCTTTGTAGTTTGTGGCCTGTTGTGCTATCTGCGCTATGGGACACTCCCGAGGACGATGAAGAGCGCTGACACCGTCATTGGCGGGGAGACACCAAGAACAGGAGCTCGCCATATTTCCAGCCACATTTTAGTTGTTTGTTTTTTAGGCAAGAGGACTGAAATGATATAATCATCATTTTGGGGTTGCATATAGAGGCTTCAAAAAAAGACACTAAAGTTTTTTTGCCACATAATGTCTCCTCTGTATTATGTTGATATTAGATGCTAAAAGCAGGGGAAATGCAAAGTTGTTAAGAACAAGAGGCCTGAGGGTAAAAATGCCTCTCTTACCACTTCCCAGGTATAAAGACCGGTCATGTCTCTATGGTTGAACTTCTTCATCTATAAAATGGAGCAAGAATATTATAATACATATAAAGTCCTTTGCACACTACCTTTCATATATTAGGAGTGCAATAAATGTTAGCTATTAATAATAATAATCTTAGTTAATACAATTGCTCTTCAAACTTAAGTATAAAAGTATTAATTACTAAAGTGGCATCTAAAATACCTCCTTGGACAAGGTGAGATGTAAGGATTAAAACACACTTAAACTTCAAAAGGGCTAGAATTGAAATAATTTTCAGGGTGCTTTGCCTGTATATGGTAATTATTCTAAGAAAATATTATGTACTCTGCTCCATATATATTTGATGAAAGAATAATTTCCTATTTAGCTCAATGACAGCAGTTTTCAAGCATGAAATTAAACAAAATTGCTATATTTAATAATCATCATATTCATGAACAATTTATTTTTAAATACTTCAAAAAATTATGCCTCCTACTCAGAATATTAGTCAGTTCATACACACAATAAGAATTTTATAAACATATGAATTTGTCTCCATAACAGTCAAATAACTTCTTTCAAAATCAATTTATAATAAGCAAACTACAGTATGGAATACTTTAATATTAGAAATTAGATCTCTAAATATTAAAACATTTGGGCCTGTGAAGGAGAAATTAACTAAGAAATTCTATAATTGTAAGTAACAGCTGCACAGTCAATATTTAATCACTATATTGTGAGACAGTTCAGTAGTGGAAGACAGGATTAACATATTGCTTTAAAACATTCCATTACTTTCTGCATCTGTTTACTGATAATAAAAGACACAGCTGTTCTAAACGAAACACACTAACAGGTGTAAAGTGCCAATTTGGCATTTTACATAAAAGTTACTCTCTTCATTTCCTTTTGGAATACTCTAAAATTATATTCTAAGCACAGCTACCAACAACTTAACAAACTTTTTATACTAATTTGGATTATTCAAGTCATTGAGAAAAAGATATGCTTCTTTCTCCATGAATTCAAGATTATTTTTAAATAGTAACATCCTGAACTAATTATAATTACCCCAGATGTTTTCCATAAAAATGGTCACACATTTGAACAGGGTTTCTTTAGCAACTGTTCTATATCAAATTCACTGAATAGAGCATCAAAATGAAGTAACACTGTATCAGATTCACTATGTTTAAACTACAAATGATAATGAAGCTTGAGCTTATAATTTATTTTGACAAGTACTCCTGCTACTCTGTAGACATATGCATTTAATCCAAGGCCACAATGAGGAAATTCAATATTTTTATAATAAATTCTCAATAATCACTCACCTAAAGCATGTCAAAGTAACCAAAATCTGTGAATGCCATAAATGTAACTTATATGGTTTTGTTCTTTGTTTGTTTTTAAAACATAATACACCACAATCAACATAAAATGTTCTGAATAAAAGAGCTTATTCCACTCTAATAATTTAATAAACCTGGATAACTAATTTTTAAATTTTATAAATTATAACAGTGACATTATAAAACAATTACAAAATCAATGTCATTGAAAATATTAGCATATTGGTGATAAGAAAGAACACTGTGATGCATTTTTAATTTTGGCCATTATATTTCATTTTAATATATAAAACTTAGAGAGGAAAAATTGAGGGAGAATATCAAAGGTGTCCAAAACGCTCCAGTCGCTTTCTTCTCTTTTCCTAAAATAAAGACATTTGTCAAATTAGCTTTAGAAAAAGAAGTTCACTAACATGTACATTTAAAGAGCCCTTTACTACATCTATATTTTGAGATACACACCTGAGGAAAAAACATATAAAGTATATATATTCTGCTTATATAAGATTATATCAATCATTCAGATCTTTCCCCAATTGTTCCCTTCCCTTGTTAACTCAGGAACAGATGATTTTAAACTTAAATAAAATACTCTACAGCTTTGCAGTAAAGTCTCCTCAGCAAGGTCCTTTGGTTACAATAGTTTTCCTGGTCCTTTTGGAAACAAATTACGATCAATGAAAATTCTATTCGTCTGATGCTTAAGTTTTGAAAAGAAACAAAGGAAACAGTATTTTTTTTACACCAAAAGAATAAAGAAAAACATTAATTTATTGTGGAATGTAATAAACCATGACTCTTCCTATAATGTGGTAAAATGATGGCATTACCTTAGAAACATACCATGGGATTTTCTGATTTGTAAAATAAATCAAAGTATATAGCCAATAATCCAAATCATATGATCAGAAATTCATGAGTTATTTATGTAGACTTTATAAAGCCCTCAGTCTTCATAAATTTAATTACCATATATAACCACTTAGCTCAGCTATCTTAATCTTTGTCATATTTAATTATCAAGAAAAGGGTTTATTATTTGGAACTAAGTACATGCGATAGTGTACAAAGTTACAAAAAGTACAATACACACTTTAAAGGATTTTTAGATTCATTTCCCATACAAGATTATATAAATGGTTTAATTTCTTTACAACAACATATATATATATATATATATATATATATATATATATATATATATATACATATATATATATATATATTCTAGTAATTATATATTTATTTTCATTCTTACATTCAGAAGGAAAGGTGGAAAAACCAATTTGTATTATTAAAAGAAACAGTTGAGGTAAACATAAAAGAAAAACCAGAAGTAGAAAGAAACAAATAGAGGATCCCTTAGAAAACAGATTTTAAAACAATGCTTGGTAAAGCAATTAATTCAATTAATTCAAGGAAAAATAAAACAAAATGACCACCAAGAGACAAAATGACTTGTCAAGTTATTAAAGATAGTAGGAGTAACAGTTTAATGCTATTAAGAATCAGCCTTTAAAGAAAAATTACAGGATGGATGTTTCTAATAACCAAAAACTACTGAATTTTAAAAATTCATATGATATAAATTTAGTCAAATTTCTTGATTAAATTAAACAGTCAACTTTCTATATTAAACTCTTGACTCTTTCTAGTACAGTCAGATGCCATATAATGATGTTTTGGTCAACAACAGACTGCATACATGATGGTAGTTGCATAAAATTGTAACAGAACTGAAAAATTACTATCACCTAGTAATGATATAGCCATTGTAATGCTGCAGTGCAAAGGCTGCAAAAATCAACAAGGCTGTGGTTAAGACAGAAAACAACTTTAACCTGGTGATGGATGAGGATGACATTGAGGACCTCCTAGAAGTGGTTCCTGAGGAACTGACTAACGAGGAGTTGTTGGAACTTGGACAGGCATGCATAGCTTAAAAGGAGGCAAGTGAAAAAGGAACTGCAGAAGAAAAAAGAACCCCCCAAGAAAATTCACAGTGGAGGGTTTAGCAGAATCTTTTGCAGACCTCAACAAGCTCCTTAAAAAGTCTGCAAAGGGCACCAATACTGAAAGATTTTCACTAATAGAGAGGAATGTTTAAGATGCATTATCTGCTTATAAGCAAATTTATGATGAAGAAAAGAAACAAACCATGTAAACCATCATGGACATATTTCTGAAAAGAGTGACACCTCCTGAAGAGGAGTCTCAGGCAGGTCCTTCAGGAGGTCTTCCAGAAGCAGCTACGGTTATCATCGGAGATGATGGCTCCCTGCATGTTACTGCCCCTGATAAGATGTGGAGGTGAAGGATCTCCATACTGATGATCCTGACCTTGTGGAGTCCTAGGCTAACGTGTGTGTTTGTGTCTTAGTTTTTAACACAAAAAAGTTAAAAGAAAAAAAATAAAAATGGAAAAAAGCTTATAGGATAAAGATACGAAGAAAATATTTTTGTACAGCTGTACAATGTGTTTTAAGCCAAGTGTGATTACAAAAGAGTCAAGAGTTTTAAAAAGTTGTAAAGTAAAAAGGTTACAATAAGCTAAGGTTAACTTATTATTGAAGAAAAAATTTTAGTATATTTAGTGTAGTCTCAGTGTACAGTGTTTATGAAGTCTGCAGTATGTGTATATTAGTAATGTCCTAGGCCTTCACATTCACTCACCGCTCACTCATGGACTCACCCAGAGCTCCATTCATGGTAAGTGTCCTATACAGGTGGACCATTTTTTATCTTTTATACAATATTTTTACCATACCTTTCTTGTTTAGATGCACAAATACTGACCACTGTATTACAATTACATACAGTATTCAGTATAGTAACAGGCTGTACAGGTTTGTAGCCTGGGAGCACTGGCTATACCATATATAATAGGTTGGTGCAAAAATAACTGCATTTTTTGCAATTATTTTTAACCTTTTAAACCACAATTGCTTTTGCACCAACCTAATAGGCTGGGTGTGTAATAGGCTCTACCACTGAAGTTTGTGTAAGTGCATTCTGTGATGTTTATACAGTGATGAAATCACCTAAACGCATTTCTCAGAACATAACCACATCGTTACGTGACCCATGACTGCACATATATAAGCACGATGTGAATCACAAGATACTAGCATAGGATTTTACATTACTTTGCATTTAAGTAGACACTGCAGTTCATCTAACAATCAAGTCATGAGTTATAGCTGTGGACTGAAAAATTTTAGCATAGTGCAAGATCAATAAATTCTCTAAATCTCTTAAATAATTCAATAATCTTACAGCATGTGTCTCCTACCTCAATCCCAAAAACTGACATATTTTCTCCAAAACGAGTAACAGATACATAATTATAACCATATGTTCACGTGGGTTTTAATAAAATGGTATGTTAAGAGTAGCAAAACTCAGCTTTTTTGTCCCGTAAAACTTCTTCAAAAATCCCCAATTATTAATTGTATTGCCTACAACCATGATGTGGTTATCCATCTAAGTAGATTCTGAGGGCATGACTTAATAAGTCTAAATAGCCTGCTTTCCTTCCACCTTCTAGTATGCAATATTTCTGCAGATGGAGTAAAATTCTTTTCCCCATACATTCTCCAGTTTGAAGATTCAGATAAAAGTTCGCATCAATATGTAAATCCGTACAGAGTAATACTTGTTTTAGTAAGGGTATATTAGAAGTTGAACTTAAATCTATAAAATGAATTCTGCCTCTCTTATTTGAAATGTGAACAGTATTTAAAAGGAAAAAATATACTAAAGTATGGTTTATGTCAGATAATGTCCAAGTTACAAAATAATTCTTTTAAAACGTTACTTATGCTACACATCACCTTGTTTTACACCCCAAAATAAAAGTTGTGCCCTTGTTTCACTGACAACTTAATAAATAAGTGGCTTTTATTACTACCATATTAGCAATTTAATTTCTGATTCCAATTTTAAATACTGACTAACAGAGAAAAAAAAAACTTTGGTTATGCTTCAATTAAATAAAACAAGACAACAAATAAATGCAATAATAGATTACTAAATGCATATTAATCTGAAAAAACACTCTATTTTAAATAGTAAATAAGTGAATTTTAAAGAACTGGGATTTTACTGTTAAGTACATAGTATCAGAATAGGTCAAAATATTACCTATTAAAAATCAAAAGGGATTTTTAAATTGGTCTATGATTGCGTGGTTTGAATTATCCAGGTTTAAAAAATCCAATTAATACAAACTCAAAAATCATGTATGACATGTTTACACAAATTGGAAGATCATCAGTGCATATATTTATATATGGGGAGAGAGAGACAGAGAGAGGTAGGGAGAGACAGAACAGACCGTGGAACAAACTCTTTTTGTTTAGTCATCTCGGCATTCATTCCAAATACTTATGACAGTACAATTGATTAGGAAAGTGTAGTTAGGCATGCTCAGGTCCGCTTTCCGGACAGTATTTAGGTGAGTGTTAACAATACTGTGAATCAAGACTTTTGTGATGCTATGAAGGCAAACAAAAAACTGCAGTAAAGAAATACAATGTATCCAAAGCTGATAAAAGGCTCAGCTGTTATCCTTAAACCTTTTTAAAATAGTTCCTAAAAACACTCTCCTCTTCTCAAATTTCTTATATAAAAGGTATATGCTAAAAATTAACATGTCTTTCATGCAAATAGTGATTTTAATGTTTATTCTAAAGTCATTTAAAATCTCTCCTCATTTGCATATTAATTTATTTAGTAAAATTTCATAATTCAAAGGTAAATGTCTACCTTTATCCATTTCAAATAATGAATTCTTGAATGAATAAAATTTGGATCATAAAGCTAAATTCAGAATACGTCCAATTTCAGAATAATATATATACACAGGGAGCTAATCCAAGCACAGAGCTAAAGCAAAACATATTTCTTTATTCTAAATGTTTGACCTGTGTTATAGAAACCATTTTTACACTTGAAAAAAAAATACCTTACCACCATTATAAATGTAAAATTATTATACTTATCACTATTGAAATCAGTATTTATTCACAAAGGGCTTGAGGAATATATAAAATATAATCATTAATAAAATATCTAGTTAAATTTTTGTACATAAATACTACAGCTTACCATGTCAGTGTTGACCTTTTTGCCTAAGAATAAAAGATAATTCACAAATGAAATGATATTAAAATATTGTCAGCTAATGGGTTTAGTTTTAAAAATGCAGAAAACAGAATCAGTATTTACACAACTAATATAAGTGTTCCTTATGATAACTACCATTACTGAGCACCTACTAAGTACCACGTATAACTCTTTACATGGATTATTTGTAACCTTCAAATCATCTGTACAAGACTGACATTTTCCAAATTTTATAAATAAGGTGAATGTGATTCACTGACAAAATTGGTACATTTCTGAGAATAAAGGCAAGGGGCATTATTCATAATTATGCTAGAAGTACATGACGATTTTAGGAAAACTATGATACATGGTTACCACACAAATAAAGAAACTGCCTCAGACAGGCTCATTCAGAATGTATTCAACGAACATTTCTTAAACAGATTTTGCAGCGTGTTAGTTACTGGAGATGGAGTGCTGACTTGCAGAGAAGGCAATTATCATGTTTGCTTTCAAAGCCTCACCTTTATAACCACTATATACACTACCTGCAACTCATATATAATTTATATCTATAAGCCTTTATGCTTTTCAAACCACTTTCACATTCATATACCCATTATTTTAAAGGTACACTTATATATTAACTATTCATTTTAACCAAGAGCTCCTATGCTTAAAAAGTTTGATATATGTTTCTTACAAGTTTGATATGTGTTTCTGTTTTCTATTAGTTTTTCTCTAGCTGGACATTTTATATGTAAAATTTAATACACTTCTAACTTAATTCAAAACATAGTACAAGATAGGGTTCAAAGTCTTTTGTCCAAATTAATAATGTAATGTCTGAATAGGAAACTGAATAATCCATTATTTCCCCAATGATTTATAGCACTTGCTTTTTCATTCTTACAGGTTAAATTTCTGAGTCACTAATCTCATTCCATTGTTATCTGCTTATGTTGATATCTCAAGTTGTTAATACATAGTCTTATTTACTGAAACTATAAAACTACTACTTGGCCTCAACACTCTTTCTACACTTGCTGTTATTGTCTACTTACTTTTCCAGATTAAATTTGACTCAAGATAATGAAATACTAAGAAAAAAAACAAAGAGTAAAAAATAATTCAGAGAGAAAAAGACAGTTGTTAGAAATGATGGTAAAAAAAAGAAATTGATAAAATGTTAATATAACAATTGATATAAAATTACTAACTTTTGTGTTAAAATACTGAAACAAATTCTAGTTAATTGTAACAGGAAATTTCCTTGGGAGTTCTGTTAGTAAAATTAAATGTCTTATCAGAGGGAAGAGAGATCCTGAATAATTTTGCTTAAAAAATTTATGGTCAAGAATATATTTTTAACATTTAAGGTTAACCATTGAAAACAAAAAAACAAATAAACAATAGCAGCAATACCCCAAATAAGAAATATAATCCACTAATTCCAAACTGGAGGATATTGAAAAAGAGAATGCAAATTTTATTTCCAACAGAAAGCATCAATAGAGGGAAAGAAAGACACAGACAAAATACACTCACAAACAGACAACCAAAAGCTTGCTCAACAAAAAACACAAAATAAGATGATGGCAATATGTTCAAATATGTCAGTAATCACAATAAACGTGATTATTTATATTCACTCATTAGAAAAACAATATAATATTGTCAAGGAGATGAATAAAGCTATATTGTTAATACTGCTAAAGGACTGGAGGTAGAGAGAGGCTATGCTGCCATCTGGTTTCAATCTTCTACATAAAACAGAATGATGATTTAAATATAAGGTTGCGTGGACTCTCTTGTACAATGTTATTCTGGCCCCCACCAAAATACTGTCACCTATACTGAATATTAAGATTTCCCAGCCTTAGTTGGTTTCCAAAATGCTAGTAGACAGTTTACCCTTCAGGAAGAAAACTGAAACATTCCCTTGGGAATATGACCAACCCAAAAGGAAGGTCTTAAGATGATTACATCCTGGGTTCCCCAAAGAAGCAGTGTCACAAAGCCTTTTAATGAAGCTTTCCATGAACAAGCCACACCCAATCAGCTATTTAATGCCTTTATTCTTTGTATAAATAGGTGTCCAAGAATCAGAGGACACCTGAGAAAAGCTACTAACATAAAAGACTGAACCAAAAAAACTGAAAGAGCAACTTGAATAACACAAAGGGATATGATACCTTCAAAAGTATTTACATTGCCTCTGGAGGAAGAGGCATTCTCATATATTACTGATGGAAGTACAAAATGGTACAATCTCTAGTGATGAGAATTTGGCTGCACCTAACAAAATTATAAATGCCTTTACCCTTTGACCTAGAGATCTTATTTCCAGAATCATCCTCAATATACATCTGCATCAGCAAACTCCAACGTATGCAGAAAGGTATCCACTGGGGCAAAACAACGCAAATGGCCACAGTAGGGTACTAGTTGAGTAAACTAACATATCCATATAATACTATGCAGCCATAAAAAAGAAAGGAAGTTCTCTGCATACTGATATGGAATGATCTCCAAGATATATTGTTAAATGAAAAAAAAAAAAAAAAAAAAAAAAAAAGCAAGGTGCAGAATAATGAATAAAATAGGCTACCTTTTGTCTAAGAAAGTAGGAAGAAATTATATTTTTGTATGTATTTGAGTATCTTTGCAGAATGAAACAACAGAAAAGTACAAATTAATAAAATGTCTCTAAGAAATATTAACAGAATGGAATGTTAAAGGGGAGAGAAATGGAAGCAAGACTTCCCTAAATACGCCTTTTTATTTAAGTTTTGACTTTGAACATTACACAAATGTTTTATAGAACTTAAAATAAAATCAAATACAAGTAAACCCTGAACAAACTGAAGCAAAAAAATACAAAACTATGTAACAAACCATCAGTAAAACTAGACAAAAGGCTTATCAAATAACTTCAGAATACTGACTTTCACATATACGTAAACCAAAAACCAAAAACATGCAAAGAAAGCTTAAATTTCATTCAATGCTTTTTTATAGTTAGCAATCACCCTGGTATTGACTTTTAAAAACTATTTTACATATATCTTAAAATAAAATGAAGTAACATGTTAATGTTAAAGGATCAAGATTTTACAGTAAAATTTAAAAAATATAAAAACAAAGAAGTAAAGGGAAAACCTGAAATATTTAACTTGAGTTAGGACTCATGTTTTTATTTATTTGAACTCATGGTTTTCTTTAAAAAGTATGCGTGACTTCCTTATATATTTTGGATATTAGCCCCTTATTGGAGGTGTTGTTTGCAAAAATCTCCCATTTGGTTGGTTGCCTCTTCATTTTGTCGATGGTTTCTTTTGCTGTGCAGAAGCTTTTTAGTTTGACATAGTCCCATTCATTTATTTTAGCTTGTACTTCCCTTGCTTTTAAGGTCAAATTCATAAAATCCTCTTTGATCCCAAGGCCCATAAGTTCAGTACTTACGTTTTCTTCTATGCAGTTTATTGTTTCAGGTCTTATGTGTAATATACAAATGAGGTATTATAGAATTGTACACTTGAAACCTATGTAATTTTACTAACGATTGTTACCCAAATAAATTTAATTCAAAAAAAAGTATATGTACGTGCGTGTGTGTGTAGTAGCTGTAGCCATTGAGAAAGCCCAGAATTATTAATATTGTCCCAATAAACAATGAGTGCATCTAAAACACCTGGCATCAGTTTCTATATGCCATTCTGACAGAAAGGAATCAGGAGAAATTGTTAATTTATAGGCGCAGGAAAAGAACAAGATGAGCCTAGGATATCATATACATGAAAAAATACAAATGTGCTCAAAAGACTATAAAAGGTATGTCAAAAGGACACAGAACCCATCTTGAAGGAATGTTTATTGGCCATATTTGGGATAATTTTAGTGTTTAAAGAGTATGTGTAATTGACTGTAAGATTCTGAATTAATCAGCACTGAAGAATCCATAGTACCAGTTAATGGAAAAGGGGGAAAAAAACAACAACAAAAAACAACTCATTAGCTACCACAGAAGATGACTATCACATCACTTTAAATGTGCAAATTGGTAAATAAATGTCAAGGATTAGGCATTCACTCTGCCTTTTTTACACCAGTTGATGAGAGCTGTACTTAACAGAAAAAAAAAAAATATCAGTTACTAAGTATAAAAAGAGCAATATAGTTAGAAAATTACCATTCTGACCCTTAATGTAATAACTGATTCAGGAATATTTATACAATGCCAAAGTATCTGCCCACAGATTACTTGCTAACTGCAAAGGGAAAAGCATAGCTTTACAATGGAGAGATCAGGCAGTCAGCACCTTAACTAAATGATCAAACTTCATATCACGAATAGTGGAAAAACCTGACATTGCATCCTCCCATTATTATGTAAGATGAAATACCCAGTACCACTTACAACATATTCTTGCCAAAAAGGTTTAACTTGAATCTAATCAAATCGATAAGAGTTTAGATACAGAGCATAGAACAAGTAAAATAAAACCAAAACAAACAAACAAACAAACAAAAACCCAATTAGACAAATCCAGAATATAATTCCTTCCTCAAGACAAGTTTCTTAATCTCAGCAAGAGGGCAATGCTATTAAAACAAACAGTTAAAAAAGTGAGAGAACTATTCGATATGAAATGAGACCAATGACACATAACAGCCAAATGCAATGCATGAATCTGACTGGATTCTGATTTTAAAAAGACAGCTCTAGAAGACATTTTTGGATTGAGAAAAATCTGAATATACATGGATGCTAGATGATCTAAGGGATTAATATTAATTTTCTTACATATGGCACTAGTTTTATTTATTTATTTTTTATTATTTATTTATTTATTTTTCCAAGTCAAGTTGTTGTCCTTTCAATCTTAGTTGTGGAGGGTGCAGCTCAGCTCCAGATCCAGTTGCCGTTGCTAGTTGCAGGGGGCGCAGCCCACCATCCCTTGCGGGAGTCCAACCAGCAACTTTGTGGTTGAGAGGATGCGCTCCAACCAACTGAGCCATCCGGGAGCTCAGCGGCAGCTCAGCTCAAGGTGCCATGTTCAATCTTAGTTGCAGGGGGCGGAGCCCACCGTCCCTTGCGGGATTCAAGGAGTTGAACCGGCAACCTTGTGGTTGAGAGCCCACTGGCCCATGTGGGAATTGAACCGGCAGCCTTCGGACTTAGGAGCAAGGAGTTCCAACCACCTGAGCCACCGGGCCAGCCCACTAGTTTTATTTTTGAAGAATAATGTTGCTATGTTTAAAAATGCATTTTTTAGGAGCTACATCCTGAAATATTTAGTGATTAAGTGTCATGATTACATCTTTCAAATGATTCAGAAAAAAATACAAGCATGTAGAAAAAATGGCAAATGCTAACAACCATAAATCTAAAGAGTGAGTACATGGGTAATTACAGTACTATTATTTCAGCTTTTCTATGTGTTTAAAAATGTTCAAAATAAATTGTTTGAAAAAAATACATTAAAATCCCCAGAGAGAAAAGAGAATATACTGTATCAATGAACAGAATATAAACACTTGGTATTAACAATAGATTATCAGAAATTTTTTTAAAAAGTTGGAAAATAAAGTTGAAGAAATCTACAAAATAGGAAAAGGCAGAGATAGAAATGATCATTCATGTATAGTTATATGTGTGTGCGTGTGTATTGCTATATATGTGTATATATATATATATATATATATATATATATAAATCCAAGAGGAATTTCATAAAAACAAATCAGAGAAAACACAAAGGAAGAAAAGCAACAACAAAAATAACTCAAGAAAACATCTCAGAACTAAATAACATGACTTTAAAATTGAAAAGGCTCATAGAGTGCTTAGCACAACAGTAAAATCAGATCCTCACAGACATTATCATGAAATTCCAGAATATTTAGGATAAAGGAATGATCCCATAAGTTTCCAGAGAGTATAAACAAGTCAGATACAAAAAGGATAAAAATTTAAAATAGCTTCAGACAGCACTACTAGAAGCTAAGTAATCCCTTTAAAAGTTCTATGAGAAATTATTTTCCATACTAGAATTCTATATACCACTGAACATAAGTAATCAAACGTACGTAGTTTTAGGTATATGAGGTCTCAAACTCTACCCTAGTAGTCAGTGAGGACTATTTAACCTCATTCTTCTCTTTTGGACAGAGAAGTAACAAAGATACATAAATATATATTCTTTTAGTAGCAACAAGTGAAAATAACTACATACTGCTTTGATATAAACGATCTTATTTCGTCTAAATAATCCTGCTAAATAGATGATAACTTTTTCAAGTGAGAAACTAAGGTTCAAAGGGAATCAAAACTAAGGTTCAAAGGCCACTGAACTAGCAAGTACCAGAGCCATAGTCTGAACATAGGCCTTTCACTCTAGATACAGTGTTCTTTGTAGTACACAAATTATCTCTTCTGTGCCATATTTTCTCCCAAAGTAGGTTGTGTAAATGCGAGGATTAAAGAATGAAGTCCACTAATGCTAATAATTGCACAAAGTTTAGAAAACCATTCCTTCTTTTTAAATATCTTTTACCAAAATGACTTTAAAAAACAGGTTCTGTCCTTAACATGGCCAAGATGACTCACTAGAAAACTTGCATTTCACATTAAGGAGTTGAGTTAGGTAATCTTTTTCCCATGTTGTGTTAACAACTTTTATTCACAGATGACTACAAGAAACGAAAAATTTGTCTTTATAACAAAGTATAAATGGAACCTTACTTTAGAAGAGAAGTGAACCAAGGGTAAAGAGATTTACAAGGGACAACTCTTGGGTTAGTCACTTAAACACATTGTACTTCCTTTGCAAAACAGAGTAATGACCTACAGTATTTCTGTGAGGGTTACATAAAAACGTATATAATAGCAATTTTTAAGGTATCAGGCACTACATAAAAGTAAGGCAACAGAATTATTGATTTGCTCATTGTATTTCCTATTAGGTTGGTGCAAAAGTAATTGCAGTTTTTACAATTATTTTTAACCTTTTAAACCACAATTACTTTTGCACTAATAGATGCTATATACAATTCAATCGACACGTATAGTTAAACTTATTTTAAGCTATAGAAGTATTCTTAAAAAGTTGGATATAAATCAAAGAAAGCATATTATAAATAACCTTTTAAATAATCACTCCAACTTAATATTTATAAATTAAAATTTTTTACACAGAGAGAATGACTATACTGCTAAGTTTACTTTCTACAAGTCATATACATGATCTGTCTCACCAACTTATCATCTGAAGTGTATCTTTATAGGCAATGTATCATTCCCTTTTCCAATTTAGAATGCCCTAACAATCTGAATTGACTTAGTGTTTACATGTAAAAGGTATTCAAATATTTACTGACTCTAATAGTGATGATAATGTTGATTACTGACTTTCAAAGAACTAAAATACAATGAATATTATACTTAAAACAATAAAAAAATTAATCTTCCTTAAGTGATTATGAAATCTCTTCAAAATCCTGCCTTGCTCTAAGATTCATCACTATAAATATAATTTATTATGCAATATTTTAATACTAATTCAGCTAAGCATAGTGATTATTAATTTAATTTATAAATGCATTTAATAGAAAATAAGAAAATAGAAGTTAAATACATGCAATCATATTATTTTTCATATTGTTCATATTATTTTGGATTAATTTTATCGACCTATAATCTACTATAATTAAAATTAAACCTAATAACATATTTCAGTATTTAAAGTTTATATATCTTTCAAAGAAAACTGTTCAGTAAATGTTTAGTAATAGAAAGCATATAGCTTTCTTGCTCAACTTTTATTCCCTAACATTCCATTTAAAAAAAGTTTCAATTTTTCTTTATTTCGGATCCTCAAAAAAACTATTTTAAAATATCTTTTAATGTCTATCCTGTTAACCTACAGTATTTCCTTCTTTCTTCATCTCCCAATTGCTAGTCAGTTTCTTTCTCTTTATCTCATCATTTCTTTTACAGATCATTAATAAAGAATCACTTCTATGTAATGCCCTTGAACAATAAAAGGGGGAAAATACGTACTGCCAAGTTGTACAGTAAAATTGACTCCAATTATTACTCTTCTCTATTGGCTAAATTAAAACAGAAAAAATTTGAGTCATTAAAAAAAAAGATAGCCAAAGTTAAATACTGAAGTATGGGTTTTTCATAGCTGATCAAAAAAGGCTAATTTTGAGACCTATTACTTATAGATAGTGTTTATGTCCTATACATATTTACTTTAACATCATATTTATAAGCATTCATGAACTATTTTTAATAGTGACAGTACATACCAGTTGACATATTGAATCCAAAGCTTTAAGGAAAAAAAGGAAAAAAGCTCTATGAGAAATTTTTAATTGTGTATCTAATGTAGAAAATATTTTGGATTTTGCATTTAAAAATTTTTAAAAGACTTTTTAAATTAGAAAAGCAGGAATTACCATGAATTTCCAGGTGATTTTCTAAATTCTTCATTTGTAATTATACCAAACTTCTTAATTCTCATATTAAGCCTCTGAAAATACAAAATACAATATTTTATAAGATTAAAAAACTGTAGCACTGGAACCAAAAGATAAATAAAAAAGATAATGTAACTAGTAATAATTCTCAGGAAAAAATAATAGATAATTTAGAACAATATTTAGAGCTATAAATAGCTATATAGCTTGTAGGTAATATATACTAAATAAAGATGGATGAAATTTTAACAGATAACGATGAACACAATCTCCTAGGCTTCAAAGAAACATATAGATGGAAAATTTGCCCTACCAGATATTAAAATTCATATAGCACTAATTATAAAAAGTATGGTTCAGATAACAAAATAGACTCATTAATGTTAATAACAAAAATACAGAATAACTCATATTCACTAGTAATCAATGAAATGAATGTTAAAATAAATTAGTTGCCTGATTAGCAAAGACAGCTGGTGTTGGCAAAGGTTTGGTAAAAACTTCACTGACAATTATCGCTGATGTAAAAGTTAACTACTACCATCTTTTTTAGGGGATAAATGTGGTGATGTGTAAAACATCTTTTTAAAAAAGTTATATTCTTAGATCCAAATATTTCACATCTTATTTAAGCAAATAAACAAATAGGCATATGTTTTTGTAAAAATATATTTGTGGGCTGAATCGTTTATAATGGAAGAAATAACTGGAAGCCAACTAAACTGCAACAATTTAACACAGTTTAAATCTATATACTAATATACTATCCTACAATTAAAATGGTGATTCAAATCTATATTTACTGACATGAAAATTCACTCATGATTATTGATAAGAAAGGCAAAATATAGATGTTTAATAGTATTCTAATTATATGAATACTGTATATGTACACAGAAAAAACCTAAAGGATAGAAATTGAGTCTGAGTGGGAATTTAGATAATTTTTTTCCTTTTTAAAAATTTTTGGGAGGGGCGAGTGGGGCTCCAGAAGAGGGTAAACAGGGTCTAATATATGGTGATGGAAAGAGAACTGACTCTGGGTGGTGAGCACACAATGTGAGATATAGATAATGTATTACAGAATTGTACACCTGAAATCTATGTAACTTTACTAACAATTGTCGCCCCAATAAGCTTTAATTTAAAGAAAGAAAACCAATTTTTTCCCTACCTTTTCTAAACTAAATAGCAAACTTATATAATTCATAAATTAATCTACAAAACTAAAGAGGAGGGAAAACGAAGAAAAGGAAATACAGATAATGTTTTTAGGATAACAGGTTATAAAGGAGAGAAGAGAAAGGTGATAAAGGGATAATATATGAAGAAAAAGAGAGAGAGCAGACCCCATAGATAATAGGGATAAGAAAGGGCAACAGCCAAACAAAGACACACACACACACACACACACACACACACACACACAGAGTTTGGATCGTAAAAAAAAATTTCAAAATTATTACAGAAACAGGTTTAAATCTATGGTCAAAGATCCTCAAAGTGAGGATTAAAAAAGAGTTGAGGCTGAAAAACCATTTATTATCCCATTTCTGATAATACAGTCACCAATTACCTCAATGAATAATGTAGTGTAGGAAACACATGAGTTAATATTTTCCAAGAATCTATATGAAGTACAAAAGATCACACAAAAATGAACACAAAACAGAATGATTAAGCTGATACATATGAATGTACTTTGTAAACTACTCAGAGCTCTACCAATATTACTGATCTATAAAAATTGAAGTTAGCCCAGAATGAGAACTGGCTTATAGAAAATACTTGAGGCAATGTAACAAATTTTTAGATATGCTTAGAGCAAGATGAACGAAAAAAGGCCTATTTGTTTTAAATGATATGTAAGTCTCAGGGAGTTGATAAAGACAAAATAATACAAATCAGCTTCTACTTTTTCCTCTTTGTTGCTATATGTAAAAAAAAAATTCAAATTGGTAAAGGTAGAACAAAATCTCCAAGTAAAGCCCAGATCATTCTGACATGAAATACATGTGATAATAAAATAGTGGCAGCTCAGCCTGATCTTTAAACCTCCAGAAGCAGCATTTTAATCTGATTAGCCCTAGTTCTCTACAAAGAAAAATCAATAAATGGTATCATCTACAACCACTGTAGGTTTCATGTTCATGGATACCTGAGCACACTGGATCAGGGCATAATTGAGAAGAATATCCAAATTTCTTAGAACCCTACATGATTGAGGTCTAAAGGGAAGGCTTCAATCTTCACAGCGAGGGGCAGTTAAAAGTACTCTACAGAAGCTGGAAGGACATGAAGAGAAAATGAGGGAAAGAAGCTGAAATCTGTCCTTCCTCTACCATCAGTTAAATGTTTCCCAAAAGGAAAAGCACTACCGTGTTTCTCTGAAAATAAGACCTAGCCGGACAATCAGGTCTAATGCGTCATTTGGAGCAAAAATTAATATAAGACCCGGTCTTATTTTACTTATAGTAAAATAAGACCGGGTCTTATATAATGTAAAACTGGGTCTTATATTAATTTTGCTCCAAAAGACACATTAGAGCTGACTGTCCAGCTAGGTCTTATTTTGGGGGAAACACGGTATATGATATACATTGCTCTGCAATCAAACAAAGCTAAGGTATGCACTTGACTTTGGATAGAAAGTGGTCCTTAATACTCCATTCTCTGCATCACCCCCTATCTTTATCTCCTCCCATCCTGCTCTATCTCATTCTATTAAGGATCCCCTCTCCTCTGCATCCTCATCCATTCTTCTCTATGCCTCTTTCCTAATATATAAACATGTTTGAAGGTTTTTTTCTTTACATGTTTAAAACAAAAATTCTCAGTTGGTTTCATATCTCACTTTAGCTAACACACTCTAAACTCATCATATTATGCTTCATGTTTACACTTTTCTAATAAACTTAGTAAGATACCTGTTCTTTCTACTCTCCTAAAAGTTCTCCTGCTAAGGTTATCAACAATCTTAAACTCCTAAAAAGAAAGTATATTTTGCAATCCTTGTCTTACTTGACCTCTCTCAAACATTTAACACTGACTTCCCTTTCTTCCTAAATTTATCATTTCCCTTGGGTTCTGAGACCACCGTTCATTTCACCTGCCTCTGCAATGTCTTTTCCACTGCCTCTTCTCAGTAATCTTTATGGGCTTTTCCTATTCCTTAAAATATAAGTGTTGGCTAGGGTTTCGTTCTCACTTTCTAAGTAAATTTAAATTCTAAAATTTCTTCCTTTCAGTATGCTCTTTGAATAACTTATATATAGCCAAGGCTTCACTTATACAACTGTTATTTCAAGCCTGCATTTTTCAGTTCTACCTTTTGTTCCCAGCCATAGATACACATGGCTACCTAAAACATCTAAATGTGGATGGTCCCTAGGCAATTTAGGGGGGAAAACAACAACATATAAACAGAATATAACTTTCAAATTAGTATAGGACAAAAGCAAATAAAGAAAAGTCTTCCATTGGAAAAAGGAAAAGAAACAAAATACTTAAATTAATCCACAGAAGAGAGAGAGAGAGAGAGAGAGAGAGAGAGAGAGAGAGAGAGAGAGAGAGAAAAGGACAAATAGAAGGCACAAAAATAAGATGGGAAAAAATAATATAATGCCATATAACTATTACAAGTAACAATGGACAAAGTTTTCTAATTAAAAGATTATCAGACTTGAGAACAACAAAAAAATCCAAATGTACGCCTAAAACGTAAGGACAGAGAAATGGTTCACAGAAAAAACATGAAAACTCCCCACAAATATTAACAAAACAAAACAGAAAGCTGATGTAGCTATACTAACACCCAACAAAATGGATTTCAAGGTAAACTTTATTTCTAGCTATAGAGTTATTACCTAAGACATTAATCAAAGTCAAAACATTTTTAAACTTGTATGCATCTAATAACATAGCCTCAAAACACACAAAGCAAAAATTTACAGAACAAGAAAGGAAAACACCCATAATCACAGTGGAAGGTTTTAACATCCTCCTTCAATAACATTAGTATTTAATAACTCACAAAGAAACACAAAAATTCATGCATGTTTCTGTTAGCAACATAATTAACAATATTGAAGGGGTGTGTATGTGTGTGTGTGTGTGTGTGTAAAACATTGCATCCAACAACTTTTTCCAAGCACATTTAGGACAGATTTATTTTATAAAGCTATAATAATTAAAAACTATGTATTAACGCTGAGATAGACAAATAGACCAATGAAATAGAATAGCAAATTCAGAAGTCAGTGGAGGGAGGATGAACCTTCATTAACAAAAATATAATTAGGATAACTGGACTATCCATATGATAAAAAGAGAACTATTTGAATATGTGTAAAACACATTCTAGATGAATTCAATTCTTAAATGTCACAATTCTTACATGTGATTTTATCTGAGTCCTGTGTTTCCTGCAAGCAGTATTAGTTGAGAAATCTCTCCACCCTTTTGTGTTTCCAGAACTGACTAAATACAAAAGACCATGCTCTTCTCACATATATATTCTTATATATGACCTACCTCCACCCTTACTCAATGATTATGACTTCCTTGTTTACCTGCCTTTGTAAAAACACAGGATGTAGAGTACAGCACAGGGATGATAGTCAATGGTATTGTAACAGCTATATACGATGTTAGAGGGGTAGTAGATTGGGTGAGAGGAGTTATCACTTTGTGAGGGGTATAAATGTCAAACTATTACATTGCTTTTTATACCTGAAACTAATAGAGAAAAACAAAAACAAAAAAACACCCAAATCCCCTTCTTTTACTTTGAAATGTTCCTTATTAATGAACATTGTTCTACTGCAATATCCTGAATAAAATCATCTTCTTAATTGTCTGGGGCCTCTGACAAATATGAAAAGTGGTAAAACTGTTAAAAGAAAATGCGAGAGAAAGTCTTGGTAACACTGGGGCAAGGAAGGATTTCTTAACTAAGATAACCAAATCGTGGATAAAACAAAAACGCTGTTTGATGAAAAAAAGTTGCAGAAAAATCCTGTATTTACATAAAGTTTAAAAACAGAGTGTGCGTATGTATGTGTAGTTAGGGATACAAACCTATGTGATAAAAATATAAAAATATGGATAGGAAGGATACATATAAGCTTTAAGATAGATATTACCTTGTGAGGGAAGGGAGAGAAGTGAATAGGATAGACGAGGAGGAGGTTTAGCTAAATACATATATTTCTGTTAAAAAAAATTACAGCAAAGTTTTAAATAACCTAGGAATTTTATTCAAATGCAAATTGGATTCAGTAGGATTGGGGATGGGAAGGTGCTTAGATTCTACAGTTCTAATAAGCTCCCAGGGGATGCTGGGACATGGACCACACTTTAGACACTTGGATCTAAAGAAAATAGGGCTAACTTCATTAATTCAGGTGGTTAGCATAAACGAGTCTATTATTTTCTGTATTTTTGAATAGTTCATAAATACAAAATTCAGGAGAATTCCTAACAGCCTCCATAAGGTGTCACTAAGCAGTAGTAAATAATCCCTCTCTTTAACTGTATAGATACCTTAAGGCTGTTTTCATTTTGGAACACATAAAATAATATTTAGAAATACTTAAAATAAATACATGAAAATAAGGCATTTGAGATTGTAAGAAAAATGTCAAGACAGTAGCTTAAATTCTTATAAAGCTATTTTGTAGTGAATCATTAATAGAATTTACTTTTTTGTCCTTTAGTCCCTAAAAGTTGATAAATTTCTTAGGAAATTTAATACTAACCTCTTCATCTGTCATTGATGAGATACTCCTGAGGGACACTTTTGGAGGTGGTCTTACACTATAAAAAATGGAATATAATAGCATTAATTTACATTAACACTTAGAATGCAATAATTCAGATTAGTATTTAGAGTAACACAAGTAAAAGACCTCAGAAAAGAAAACAAACTGCTTCGTGAATGGATCTTTTCTGTATTTGAAGAAGTGGGTTAAGTTTATATTAATAACACAATCATTAAGCACAGATCGTGAGGTCTATGAAGGCCAGGAGTTTGGTGTGCTTTGTTCTCTGCTTTTCATCCTGGTATGTAAAAGCCCTCAAAAAAAGTCTGTCAAATGAACTTGTAAATTGGTAAAATTGGTATATTCACATATACCTGGATGTTGTCATGGACATAAAACAAAAACAAAAGCTGGCCTTGTCCTTCAGGTATCTAAATCCAGCAAGGAAGACAGACAGAGAATTCATTTATATCTTCTACATTATAATATTACATGTGTAATAAATAATATTGTGATATTTACAAATCTATATATTTTTATATAGTAAAAAACTACAGTCATGTAAAAAAGAAAATATATGTATTCAGAGAGGGGAGCTATATATGAAGAAGTGTATAATGTGAAAATAAATGAGGTAGCATGGATGGTAAAATATGTACAAGATGCTATGGAAACACATTAAGGAGAGATGCTCAATTTGCTCAGAGAGATCAAGAATTAATTCCAAAGAATGAACATTAATTCTCACTCTTGCAGGATAAGTAAAATTTCATGGGTGCCCCAGGACTGAGGTGGGGTACAACAGAAGAGATCAGATAGCAGGAAATTGCAGACAGATATCCCAAAGAGAAAAAAAAAACAAGGGCTATCTAGAAAACTTCAAGCACTTGAGCACGTCCAAGTTCAGGGGAGAAGAGAAAAAATTATTGGAAATACGGCTGAAAATGTATATAGAGGCCAGACTAAGAAGTGCTTGATATATATCATGCTAAGAAATTTGACTTAAAACAATGATTATAAGCAAGAGAGTGATTGATTTGTATTTGCTATTCTTTGGTAGTAACATGAAATATGGACAAAAAGTGGGTAGGACGAGAGGATAAGCGACTAGAGGTCTTTTTAAATGGTTGAGGCCAGAAGTGATAAGAGTTTATACTAGGGCAGAGGCCTTGGAAATTAAAAGTGACTCAAGAGCTTTTAGGAAGTAGAACTGACAAGATACGGAAGATGTTAAAATGGCTCCCATATTCCTGATTTGAGAGATTGGATGAATTTTGTAATAGTGATTATACAGATGCATATGTACTAAAAGCATATACAGAGACTGAAAGATATGAGTACAGAAGTATGCGGGCACACAGGAAACTAAGATGGGAAAGAAATATAAAATGAGGTATATATAATGTGCATATGAGAGAAAAGATGAAGTAGATGAGAAAATATATTGTAGGGAAGTTTCTTTTTTTTTTTAAGCAGTCCTTTTCAAGTCACCTACATGCTGTTACAATTCAGGCAATGCCTTTTTCCTTAAATGTATATATACAAACATATACATTTATATGTATACATATATACATATATATGTATACACATATATACATATATATGTATATATTTATTTAATACATTCATTCATTATATATAGGGACTGAAGCTCTTGGAGAGCTCAGGGTAGATAGTAAATTTTGAATGAATGTTAGTTACAATATTAATACTACCCTGAACCATCCAAGAGCTTCAGTCCCTACTGTCATTTTTCTATTTCATTCAATTCTGAGTTTTACAGAGGGCTTGGTAAAATCAATGGGGTGCATACAACTTTCAAATTCTTCGACACTGTCACCCACTTAAAAGCATTTTGTTGAAAGAAAGGTAATCTGTTTATTCAAAATAAGGAGAAGCTAGAATAGGAGGTTGCATTAATTGCTTGCTTATTTGCCCCAGGAAATATATAAAATTTACCCACTCCAAGTGGTATTACAATGACAGCAGTTTCAGATCAGCCTTTGAAAGTTCATGCAATCTGTTTCTAAAATGAAGTCGTAAGAGAAAAAGATGAGAAAAAAAGGATAAAGAAATTCAATCAATTTCCAGAGTTGCTTAAATTGGACCTTCAAAATGTTTTCTTATTATTTTCTTTGAAGAATTGTAAATAGTCACAGCAAAAACATCCATATTCTAAAGCAAATTTGAAATAAATAAATTATTTTTAACTCTTCCATTAGCTTAATAGAAAGTTAACTGTAAATTCATAGTATCAAATTATGGTCAGTATCTAATCATTAAGATGGTATCTAACTCTAACATACTGTCATGATAAGTAACTTACAAAAATCATATACAGTACATTTGTTACACTTAGGTGCATAATGTCAGATGAAGCATTTTTAAAATGTTTGTTTTCTAACTGTACAATTCCCTTAAGAATAGGTAAAAAGGTATAGAATATATGAACTAATATTTGCTAACTAACTGCTATGTGCCAAGCATTGTGCTAGTTGCTTTACATTTCCTTTCGCTTGGTCTTTCCAAACCTTGCAAAGTAAATCTTAATTCCATTCAACACAGAGAAAGCACATGACATTCAAATAGTATATACTAAAGCTAGAAATGGACCGAACTAGAATTCAACACTGAAGCTGTACAATTCCAGGGCCCACAATCTTACAATAAACTGCATTATTAATTTTTGAATATAGAACACATACACCTTATATTTGAATAAAGGTTATAAATTTAAAAGACATTTGTATATTTTACTGACATATCATGTACTTCTTTTGAACTACCATCTCCACTTATAGTTTCTGTCTCTTCTTCCTTTGGGGAAAAGAAAAATGAAATATTAGGACCAGTCTTTACATGTATATGAGAGTAGGAATTTCCCCTCAAAATATACATCCCTAAATTGTTTGAGATTAACTCAATACAACTGATCCCTTTAAATCCAAATATCCCCATCATTCACATTATAGTTTTTCCCCATTTAAGATAGAATGAATCTTTATGTAATTCACAATGTATTAAATCCCTTCCAATCTAATTTCTTTTGCTTTAACGCTTAGCCAAGATTAACCAAATTAAGGAAAAAGAAGGTAAAATTGGTGGTTGGGAAAGAGAATAAACAAGATGTTTCTGGAAATATTTAGGCTCATGTGGAATGCAGGAGAAAGTATAGGGATAACAACAAGTACAAGGAATCTACGAAGTCTACAAAGAAGCCTAACAAAATATGTATTCCGCCCCCCCCAGGCAAACATCAAAATATTTTGTTAAGAAAGTCAATATAAAATTAAATTTAAAGCATCTTTTTGTCCACGTACACCATAAGCTCAACATTCTTGGTAAGTATGGTTTTTGTCATCCTCTAAAGTCACTTACTAGCATGTTTTACTGGCAAATATCAGAACTAGAATATTAAAATATATGCTTTAAAATTTTACTTTGAATTTAAGTTTAGAAATAATATATTTTTATACCTCAAAAATGTCAAATTCTTCTTCAAGTTCTTCTAAAGAAATTTCTTCCTCTGTATTGGATAAACACAGAGAACATGAGATAGATAACTAAGACACCTAGATGTAACATAAATGGAATTTTAGCAGTATGTTTTTTTCCAACTGACCTCCCATCTCTATTCTTACTCCTCCCAATTCATTTTCAACATGGTTTTAAACTAATATTCCTAATGCACAATTCTGATTATGTTACTTTTCCTGCTCAAAAACTTTTAGCTGCTCTTAACCAAAGTTGAAAATCTTTAGCCTGATATTCAGGTTTCTTCAAAATTTGGTTCCAAAAGAACTAATTTTATTTCCCATGACTCTCTTTTGAAGGGAAGTTAAGACCAGTATTGGTTCGTAAATACGTGCAGATTTGAAAATAAAGGGACAAAGCACTAAATAAAATGCTATCATTCAAATATACAGATAATTATAGATTGTCTTCTGAGTTGGGCACCATGGTGGGCGATAAACAGGTAAAACTATACATAAGAAAAGTGACTTTATATAAATAAAATAAGAAAAGTGATTTTCTTATGTATAGTTTTACCTGTTTATCGCCCACCATGGTGCCTAACTCAGAAGACAATCTATAATTACTAAGCATTGAATGAGTGGTAAATTAGAGTGCTAGGACATAAGGAGTTATTTCATTGTTTTGAAAAAAACAAAAACAGAAAATAGGAGTTTTGGACCAGCTGAAGGGTGTCCAGGCATTGGGATTAATTATTAGCACAGAGTCCTATAAAGTATGAGTAGGAGAAAATGAAAAACAAAAAAACACAAATATTTTGTGGTGATCAAACAACAAAGTTTCTTTTCAAGCCCAAGGCTTCTTCCTTTCTTCATTTTGACTTTGGTTGTAGCTTTCCATGCAGATTATTTTCATTTTGTCTTTTCTACCATATATTCTTCCACTTTCTGTTTTCTTTACTATTTAATTTGAATATTTTCTTTATGTTAATGGTTCTGATCTCATTTTATTTGTTCTTTAATTGTAACCCATTGCAAGTCTTTTTTTAAAGTAAACAGTGTTCAAGTCACCTTTTCTTTCCTCTTTTAGTTTTTCCCCCTTTATTACAGTTGTTCTCTTAACTGACTAGAATTCAGTACTGAGATATTTTTAATATTTAATATTCAATAATATTTTATATTGGAGTCAATTTTAATTGATATTTTTTGGTTAAGAAAGTTTTTAAGTGTGGTCTTTAAATTTAAAAAATATGAATCACTATCATAAGGAAAGCATAAATCTTTTCTGACATTTGAAATAAGAAATTATGAAAGAGAGGCAATTTAAAAAATGATGCCAAAAATTTTCACATTACGAAGACTATTTCAGGCATAAGAAATAATTTAGGAAGAAAACTAAAAGTAGAAGCAAGATTATATAAATAAAATTTAATTGTCTAGTATGGTCAGAAGTAGAGGGAGAACAGTGGAGGTGATCTGAGAAGATAGGATCTAAAATTGAAAAGGCAGCCTGAAGCACTGTTGAAGGACTGAACTTTAATTCTTGTTTCTAATTCAAAAAACAAGATTTTATTTGGGGATGTCCAAAGGAAGATGTGAATGTCATTTCTACCTATAGAATACATACGAGGTTGGACAATTACATTCGCGAACACATCCTAGAAAAAGTGCTACATACCTCATTGCTGAATATCACTACGGTCACCTTCGAAGTACTCCCCTTGGGCACTGATGCCGGTGCCTAGTTCACCCTTCAAAACAATTTTGGAATTATTTTTCTGGAATGGTCATCAGAGCTATTGTCATATTACCCTTGATGTCCTGAATGTCATCAAAATGTCTTCCTTTCAATATTCCCTTTATCTTTGGGTAAAGAAAGAAGTCATTGGGGGCCAGATCAGGTGACTAGGGAGGGTGTTCCAATAGTTATTTGTTTACTGGCTAAAAACTCCCTAACAGACAGTGCGGTGTGAGCTGGTGCATTGTTGTGATACCAGAGCCATGAATTGTTGGCGAAAAGTTCAGGTTGTTTTCGTCTTTTTCACACAACCTTTTCAGCACTTCGAAATAGTAAACTTGGTTAACTGTTTGTCCAGTTGGTACAAATTCATAATGAATAATCCCTCTGATATAAAAAAGGTTAGCAACATTGTTTTGACTCTTGATTTGGACTGACAGAATTTTTTGGTCGTGGAGCATTGGCTGACTTCCACTGTGTACTTTGATGCTTTGTTTCAGGATCGTATTGTACACCCATATTTTATCACCAGTGGTAAGAGGGCACAAAATATCTTCTTGCCTCTCCAAAAGGTCTTGGCAAACTTTGACTCTCCTTTGTTTTTGTTCATTGGTGAGCTCCTTTGGGACCATTTTTACACACACCTTTCTCAGACAAAGATTTTCAGTTAAGATTTTCCCGTTTCTCTATCGATGTTTACTTGGTCTCCTATGCTTCTTATAGTCAGCCAACGATTTTGACGCACAACTCGATGATGTTTTGCAATGTTTTTGTCAGTTCTGCTCATTACTGGCTGCCCTGACGTCTCTTCATCAGTGACGCATTCTCTCCTCTCAGAAAAAATGTTTAATCCATTTGTACACTGCTGTTTTCTTCATGTCATTATCCCCATAAACTTGGACTACCATGTCCCTGATTTCACTCCCATTCTAGCTAAGTTTAACAAGAAATTTAATGTTTGTTCATTGCTCTAATTCAAGCGCAGACTTTCTTGTGATGGAAGAAAAACATGCAATAATAATGAACACCACTCAGCAAGACACCGCCACATGTCGATATGAACACAGCTGTGAGACACTGATATCCAAGGTTATGAAAACTTGCTGAGCTGTTTGTACAGAGATGCCAATGTAAATGCACGGTGGTAAGTTCACGAAGTTAATTATCAAACCTCGTATAAATCCAACTTCTTAAAAAAAGAATGATGTCCCATAAGAAAACCTAAATCTCACTTCCCAAAGAGAATGGAGAACCATAAAGACTCATAATTGTGACTATTTCATTTTTAGCACGTTTAGATTTAAAATGTATCTTTATTCTATTTTAAGAACCCAGCATTTGGCCAAAGGACTATGTGCGTTCTTGTTAACCCAAGTGTGGTTGCTGAAATAGTAGCATAAGCACCATCTTGTCAGAAATGCAAAATATCAGACCCTATCCCAGATCCACTTAATCAGACATGTATTTTAACAAGATGCCCATACACACATTCAAGTTTGAGAAGTGCTGACGTAGGCCATACTCATACATTAGTATACACAGAGTATCCTCAAAGTTGTCATCTGAAGAATCAAGAAAACATGAAATAAGTACTCTTCTTCCAGCTTTGGGGGCAGAGAAGGATTGCACATTTTTATCTTTATTTATTTTTTTTGGTTTTAAGTGGGAAAATAGCAGGAACTTGATTGCTCCTCTAAAATCTTTAACAAATTGGAGACTGCATCTGTGGAGGGGGAATCTTGTATTTATCTGGGATATCAAGGATTATTACTATGTATGTGGGAAATGTTTGATCTCTAACAGTTTTTTATATGACTAGGGAAGCTAAGGAGAAAAGACCCAAAAAAATTGCAAACAACTTCAAAATAGATAGTAAGTACCTTATATACATTTAGCTATTTACATATAAAGACACCTGGGAATTATTTTTGCTATTATTAGTGAATTACTTAAAATATACAGATGCTCTTAGACTTACGAAGGGGTTATGTCCTGATAACCTATCGTAAGTAAAAAATATCCTAAGTTGAAAATGCATTTTATACACCTAACCTACTGAACATCATAGCTTAACCTAACCTACCTTAAACATGCTCAAAACACAATATCCATAAAATGCTGGCAACATAGTACACTGTAAAGTACCGGTTGTTCACCCTCATGATTGCAAGCCTGATTGGGAGCTGCCACTCTTCAGCACCATGAGAGAGTATCATACAGTATATCACATATTGCTAGCCCAGGAAGAAAATCAAAATTCAAAATGTGAAAGTATGGTTTCTACTGAATGTGTATTGCTTTCACATCATCATGAAGTCGAAAAATCGAAAGTTGAACCATTGTTAAGTCGGGAACCATCTGTATTTTGGGGCAGAACAGCATCACTGTCTTGCAAGTTAACTTGCTGTAATTTATCAATGTCTTTAGATAAAATGAAAGCAAATTTAAAAATAAAAATGCCGTTGTTAAGGAAAAAATAATTAACTTTTGAAAACATACCATTTTCTTCCAAAAATATGTTCAATCCATTCACAATTTCTTGCCTGTTTCTTCTTAACTTGTCATTCATTTCTATGATCTAAATTACAAAACACAATTAAAATGCCTATGAGAAAGTTCTTAAAAATCAAGTAAGTTCAACATTAAAGATAATTTAAAAATTTCCAGCCACTACTTTGTGTTGTTCAGCATCTGGACATAAATGTTACCTAGAAAATTACATTTGAATATTTAAGTCCTTTATAAATAAAACTATTTTATTTAAAGAACAACTAGAAACTTTAGGTTGGTTTCCAAAAGGTCCTAGATGCAAGTATAGGCTAAAATTTAAACAACTGATTTGACAATTTAAAAAAAAGATATTAAATGCTTTTGCAAATCTGTAAGGCACTCAAAAGGACTGGCTGAAATCATACTGAGTTCTTAGCACAGAAAGAAAAGGCAAATGACCCTCCATTTTTCTAGTAATCTGCTATTACCATAAATTAGCAAAATGAAGAGACCTTTTTTCCACTTTAATTCTATTATGGCACCATCCCAGAGAATCAAAAATGAAAACTTTCGCAAGGTTATGAGGGCCTCAGTAACTGTCAAATAAGATTTTCTGTTACCCAGACCCTTTCTTTTTGTTTGGTTGTCTGAATTCTCAAGTAGCCTGGCTCACTTGTTCTAATTTTAACTTGGCTCGGGTGTTCTGAACCCTATTTTGTACTTTCCTGCTTAAACATTTTAATGGCTTCTCAGTCCTTAGGATAAAATTTCCCAAATCCGTAGATGTCTATGAGAACCTTTATGATCAAGGTAGTGCCTGTCACTCTAACCCAATCCATTTACTCCTCAGGATTGATTGATGCAGAATTTCTTGCACTCACCAATGTACTTGCACATGCTGTTCTCTCGGCCTGAAATACCCTTCTATTCTTTTTTCTCAGATAATTCCTTATCAACCTTAAGATTCGGCTCACTAGTTTCTTCGATAGGATTCTCTAAGTTGGGAGTGTGTACCCCTCTATGCTTCCACAATATGTACTACATAGTCTCATATTTATTATATTGCAATTTTCTCTTCTAGAGGTTAAGGAATGTCTTGTCTCTGTATTGTGTTCAGCACTAAATGTGATACTCACTAAATGTCACTGAATAAACAAGAAATGAATATACAACTAAAGTGGAGATAGAGGAGTTTTTTATAGTGATTTCACGTCCAATTTAAGTAGGGCAGAAGAAATCTACCATTTCCCTTGAGTAGTTTAAAAGATTTTATGGAAAAGGTGGGCTAGTTTAGAGGCATTTAAATATGGTCAATAATAATGTAGTGATAACTAACTGAAAAGAGGTATTCCATGTCCTAATAAATATTCAAGACAAAGTAGAAAGAAACAAAATTACAGAATGTTAGAAATGATTGTGCACTTGGGGGTCAAATCCAAAGTCTGCATTTCATTGATGAGAAATGAATGTCTTAACAGTATAGTCAGGGTGAGGTCTTCTAAGTTTTAGTTTGTTTTTTACTTACTGAGAAGATAGATTTTGAGAGAATCAGTAAGAAAAAATACAGGCTAAAAAACTGGACTTCAGATTGTTAGGGAAACTTCGATAAAGGACAGGGCGGTGGTTCTCTAAGTGTGGCTCAAAGTTGATAACTACTGGGACAGCACTGTAGAAACACAGACCTCTTTACATTAATTTGTAATTGTTTAAGGAGAAATAAAATGTGTGATAAAAAATAAGCAAGCAGAGAAATCGCAAGGCAGCAGTGGTGAGAGGCCAATGGTGTGTTGCTAGTATTACTGGAAAAAATGTTTTTGAAGATGAAAAACTTAAGGCTTAGTTTAAATCAAGCCAAAGATCTAGAGTAAAGCAACAGTTAACTTTTGATTATTCATGCTTATGAAGGGAAGTAGTTGACAATTTTGTCGATTTTAAAATTTGGCTTTGCAGTAAAGTTTATGATTTCTCTTTCACTACTTAGCTTTTAGTTTATGGTAATATCAACATTTGAGGTAGAACTGTAGAGTACTAGATCAACTGTGGGCACTCAGCTGTAGGCAAATCATTTAATCATTCTGGGTTCTGTTTTCTCATCTGTAAAATTGGTTCGATTAGATCACTTTAAAGATTCTTTTCAGCAACTATGAACACTATTTTGCCTGAATCAATCTAGAATATTCCAAGAACAAATATAGTTCATTTAAATACTTCAATATCATTAGTGGTATTTTAATTTGCTTGGCAACTTTGGTTTTTAAGTTAATGGGTCCACATTTGGGTACCTCATAAATAGGTCATGTTTACATTTTTAGTTAAGAAATGTAGGCTGAAGTGGGATGGATTACAATTCCTGAAATCTCTGCCACAAAATCTGGATAAAATCACAGACTCAAAGAGCCAATAAAAATAACAAAAATCTGAATACAAGCCTAACATTTTTCAGTATGTTCAATATCTGAAACCTCATGGGCATTGTTGGACCATGCATGGCTACCCTCAAGGCAAAAGGTCCAGCCAAAAGGGGCCTATAGGCTTTGGCGTCACTCCTGTGCTATAACCTAGGCTGGGATCCCAAGCAAGGCCATAGGGTCTCAAGAGCACTTTGGGGTATGTATTCACACCTTGAGTCTTCCCTCTCCCCCCACCAAGTCCCAATCTAGCGAGGAAAATGGGCCATTTTGGGTGAGGCTATCCTCTCCCTCTGATCTCCACTCCTTGCCCTTAATCTCCTTCCCAGCCCGCAGCGGCCGTTACCTCCAACCTAGGAGCCACGGATTCACCGTCACTGCCGCCCGCTCCAGCCATTCTGTTCCGCTCTGCTGCTGCTCCTGTAAGGGCTTGTGGGGGATGGGGAGGGTGGCCAGCTCATGGGGGCGTGGCTTCCGCCTCCGCCCTGGGAACCAGGAGGCGGGGCCTCAACTGAAATGGCTCTGATTCTGCCCACCTCTACTACCCCAGGCTCTCATCAGAAACAAAACTTTGCAGCCCATCGCTGATCTAGCATTCTTTAGAATGGCGTTAGGGAGTGTTTTATACTTTTCCTCCCAAATACTTAGGTTGACCGTAATGACTCTTTAGGGCCTATTTTTCACGTAGGCAGTATAATAGTGGTAAATAACGAAAGTTCTGTGATAAGAATCTCAATAGAACCTACAATCCTAAATGTGTTAAGATCCAATGAGGTCATAGAAGTGCATAGTGTATGCAGCAAATAGGCGGTAAATACCTACTGTCATTACTAACCTGATTTGGCAGAATCCCGAACTGAAAAGTAAAAGCAACACAAGTTTACTTACTCATCTGAGAGGTGGTTGTAGGACCTCTTAACACTGTATCAGCTAGAATGAGCCCAGATTTTGCTTAGTGCTGGTACAAATGACGGAAATTTCATCATCTTCTGTATCTCTGGGAGCTTCTCTTTCCTCAATTTAGCTACTAAATTAAAAGGGATTACTTCTAGACAGTTCTCCCTGACAAGGGCCCCAAAGTTTTAATAGGGTGTAATGGGGGAAAAAAATAGTATTTGGCTTACGGGAAACAGGACAATATTGACAGCAGAAAGGCCTGGCGACAGGTAGAATTCCGGGTATCCCAATTTGCATCTCTTAACACTAGGGTTTAACCTTTTCACTGCGGTTAACTGATTTCAAGTTTGTTCTCCAAAATATGCCAAAATCCACAGAAAATAATTAGTACTTATATTTTTAAGTAAATACAGTTAAGATGCTACATTTTATTAAAATAAATGATTACCTTAAAGTATATAAATTTTCTATTGATACTCATTCTTGAAAAACACAAAAATATAGAAAAATGTACATCTGCTTTCCTAAATTTCCTTTCTGGAACACTGAGTTCGTGGAGTAAAGTCGAATACCACAGTCAGCAGCATGGAAATATTGTCCGCCTATTGATGAATGTTGCAGTGAAAGTGTTAAGAATTTAAAAATTCTCCTTGAGAAATATGGGAGATGACGTGAGTACAGAGACACTATAGCCAGCATATCTTACTGTATACAACAAATACATTCACTGAAAATGTATCAAAAGTTTTGTAAATTAAGTACTTTGGTGCACTGTGGGACATGGTTTTTCAGAAGACACATGCACAATGAATACTCTTGACCTAATTTTTCTGTTAAAAAATCTTGATCTTTTCATGCTCTGTGACCAAATTCAACCCCAAAGCCCAATGATTTCCATGAGACAACTTCTAAACTGTTACCTCCCGCCAAATAGAGGCAAATGGCAGGACTTGCAAAGTTTTTTCTTCTTCCTCTGAACTTCATTTTCTCACTTTCTCCCACTTCCTGTCTCACCACCTTTAAACAAGGACTTACAACTTGTCAAACATGCCAGCTAAGTCTGTGTGATTTATCTCCGCACAGGACTAGTGACTGATCCAGTGTATTAGTCAGCTCTGACTGCCGTAACAAAATACTGTAGACTGGTGGCTTAAACAACAGATATTTATTTTCTCACGGTTCTAGAGGCTAGAAGTCCAAGATCCAGGTGCCAGCACAGCTGGTTTCTGGTGAGAACTGTCTTCCTGGATCGTAGAAGGTCACCTTCTCTCTATATACTGATATGTGGGGGTAGGAGGGGGTTTGTGGGACAAGAGGAGAGCTAGCAAACTCTGCCGTATCTTCTTATAAGGCTGCTAATGCCACCAGGATGGTACCACCCTCATGGCTTCATCTAAATCTAATTACCTTCCAAAGGCCCCATCTTCAAATACCGTCACACTTCAACATATGAATTTTGAGGACACAATTCAGTCCAAAGCACCTAGTAAATCAACCACCCAATACTACGACGTATCATCCAATTTGATGTTTTCAACCAATAATATTATAAAGGCTGGTTCTTGAGGATACAATAAATAGTCTATATTAGTTTATTTAAATTTTCTACAGTTTTTGAAATTTTTTTTCAATATACAAACAAGCCAGTGAATCTTCACTTATAAAATAATCACTTAACACATGATAGTACAAAGATGGTTTAAAAACTGACTCATACTACTTTATGACCAAATAAATTTCAACAGTAACTAAATTTCTTAAACATATTTAATCATGTAGCTTCTGGAAGATGGATTAAATGATGAAAAAATGGGCGACCATGAACACACCCTTTAATTTCATTTCCAAATTGGTGTTTCATTCTGTAGATAATGTCTTGGATGTCCTCCTTTGGTAAGTACATGGGTAACTGTCTAGACAGACGCACGGCTTCTCCCTGTGAAGAGAAAGCCATACATTTTATTGTGTTTTTACCCTGAAGCATAAACATGCTATTCCTGGCAAGATGGAAGATAGAAAATTGATTATATTCTTTTTATTATTCATTCACTCAACAGATATTTATTAAGTACCAATTATGTGCTAGACACTGTTGTAGGTTCTGGAAATATAGAGGAGAACAAGACAAACACGATCTCTACTCTCATGAAACTTACATCCTAGTTCAAAAAAACAACAGAAAAAAAACAATTTCAATGAGTAATATGTATAAAATGAAACTGGGCAAACACGATAGAAAGTAATTGTGTGGTTAGGAAAAGCTTCCTTGAGGTGACATTTAAACTTCAATTTAATACAAAGGTCATGGATAAAGAAAAGCATTTAGGCAGAGAGAACAGAAAGAACCAAGTGATCAGTAAGTGCACCATAGTTACTAAAGGGAAGAGAGGAAGAAAGGGAGTGACGCAGGGCAGATTACTCTTTAAGATGGGGTGAGCAGTTTGGGATTTAATCTGAATGTACAGGGAAGTAACCAGAGGGTTTTTAAGCAAGAGCCTGACACTGTTTTCGCAATTCACATCTGGCTGCTGTATGAAGCATGGTTTGAGGCAATCACTGCAGCTCTGGAGCATTTTTATCCCTAGAGTGACAGTAGTGGAGATGGAGGGAGGTGTAACGACAACTGACATGAGTTGGAGGTAGAGTCAAAGCTTGCTGATGGACTGGTTATGAGGGATGCAGTCAAGAATAATGTTCACATTTGTGGTATGGTAATGCTGTTTTCTACGACAGTGAAGACTGAGAGTTTGGGGGTAAAATAGAATTGGCAAAGCTGGCTTCTTTTAAGATTTATTATTTCTTCATTGTTGTACTTCGAAGACATTGAATCACAACACTTTCCTCTCTAACCACACATCCTCTCCTATTATATTCCCAACCATCCCACTCCCATATTCCAAGTAAACCTATTCTATTTCTTCACTTTGACCTTTAATCTCCACACTCTCTCCTTATTCCCCCGGCCCACCAGCACCCTTCTGTCATCTTTCCCTACCTAAAATATGAATAGTACGAAATAAAGGATACTATCTCTAGTTTCCTGCATTCCTTTTTGACTACTACTAAAATCTAAGAGCAGATTCCTACTGGAATCTATTTCATCTTTATATCACACTAGGACCTAACACAGTTTCTTGTATATATTATGTGTTCAAATTTCCTCACTTACCCTCTTGTTCTCCTACCATATTCATGTCGCTACTCCTTACCCTTGGATAAATTCTACCAAGCACTGTTGGAGAATTAGAAAACTCTTGGCTGAATCCAATACCAATGTTAGCTCTTATGACTTGCCAGTGCCACCTCGTAATCTTACTCTTCTTGAATCAACATTCTCTTAGAGTGCCTACAGCTCTTATTTTCAAATCTTTCCCACTAAACTCAAATCCCCAATGCCTCCCTAGCCCCTTCACTCTTAGCAGATAACTTTTTCTACTCCTTTACCACATGTATCATACATGACTGCTCTCAAGTTTACCTCAAATATTTTTACTGTTCCTCCTTTTTTCTGTTCTTGATTCAGAGAACGGTTTCTCCTTTTTAAAGTTTATACTATATCCCATTTTTCCTTTCTGCCTCTTTTGGAACATCTGCTCTCCAATCTTTTTATCATCAATCTTTCCCACCAAATTCAATACAAACATGCTAATGTCTCTCTTCATTTCACGACATGACTTACTGCCTACACCTTTTCACCACTACCCCACTCTTTGACCATTGCAAATGCTTTCCACTCCTGCTACTTTTTCATTGTGGCTCTCTTCAAGGTTATCATTGCCATCAAGCAGCCACACTTCTGGTCTTCTAGCAACTATTACCCTATGAAGAATATGATACCACTTACTTATATTTAAATTTCTTTCCTCCCATGACCTTTTGTATCTGCCCTTTTTGGTTCTCCTTTTACTCTCCTATCTTTATCTCTGTTTTATCTAATTCAGCTTGACTTTAAATTAAGCGTTCTGTGGTTCTGATAGAAGTTCTTTTTTCTAGACTATCTTTCTTAAGAATCATATCCACTATTACCTTAATGTAACGAGAGGTATACTATTAGCAAAAATATTTATATCTAATCCCAACCACTTTTTTCTCTTATTTCTGAAATCATATTTCTTCCTACATGGTTCTTCAATACACAAAACACTACCCACAATTCCTTCACCCTTTATTTAAGTTTATTCTAACTCTGTCACAAGAAAAGACTCAGTTGACATCCCTTGAAACTATCAATGTTGAATTGTCCCCACAATAGGCTGGGAAGTTCCACTAGACAAAGCTCTTAAAAGACTCACAAAATGTCACTGAATACAATCTTCAGGAAGGGTAAAAAATGGAATTCCCTATCGAGGAAGTCTGACTCTCAGAATGCAATGGGCATACCATGATTACAATCTAAAATAAAAAATGCTCATTTTTTTAAAAGGGAGAAAATAAACTTGATTAAAAGTTCAGGTTTGTTTTCAAAGTAGTATCAGTCAACCTTGAGATAGAGCCTCAAATATACTATCACTATTGGTTTCCCACCACTATCTTATATTTGGACATTTAAAAGTTTATAATCTTCTTCCATCCTCTGTTACTTTTGAATTTATTTATTTTTAACTCACTGTTACATTTCTCATTTGTGGTTGATACTGCTAGAAAACTAAAATCTCCACTTATTTAATAAACTACATGTGAAAGACTTTCCCTCTTCCCTTTTTCTCCTACAGAGATTATGGCTTAAAATCACATGATAGTTGTTTTTAGACAAGTATTTGGTTTAAAAGTGGAGCAATTCTGAATTCTTTCTAAAAAATGAAAACAGAAGAAAAAGAACTTCAGTACAAAATTTTTTATACATAAGGCTCTTCCTCAATAAATACTCAAGAAATAATGATAGAATTCACCACAACCAGTATATGATGTTGAACTTTTAAGGGACTTTTTAAAATAGTGTTTCCTTATTGCAAACAATAAACATTATAGAATCTTTACTATTTGGAAACCACTTCCTGTTTTATTAAAGAACAGTTAAGTATCTTAAAACCTAGCCAACCTACGTAATTGAACAATGCATACCTCTAAATAACTTATGACTTTGCGAGGTCTACATTCATAAACTTCTTTTGCATTTTTGTTCAATATAGCATCAAGAATTTCTTTTAAATCCACCACACCATAGAATGGGAGACAATTAGCCATTCCTTCTATTTCCCAGTAGTTTTCAGCAACAGAAACTCCTAGAAGAAAAAATAAATAAATAAAATCATATGTAGTTTTGGTTTGCTTAAATTATATTCCAGCAAATACCTATTTTAAAAAAAACACTGTTAAAACATTTAGTGGGGCCGGCCCCGTGGCTCAGGCGGTTAGAGCTCCGTGCTCCTAACTCCGAAGGCTACCGGTTCGATTCCCACATGGGCCACTGGGCTCTCAACCACAAGGTTGTCAGTTCAATTCCTCGAGTCCCGCAAGGGATGGTCGGCTCCACTCCCTGCAACTAAGATTGAACACGGCACCTTGAGCTTAGCTGCCTCCCGGATGTCTCAGTTGGTTGGAGCGCGTCCTCTCAATCACAAGGTTGCCGGTTCAACTCCTACAAGGGATGGTGGGCTGCGCCCCTTGCAACTAGCAACAGTAACTGGATCTGGAACTGAGCTGCGCCCTCCACAACTAAGACCTGAAAGGACAACAACTTGAAGCTGAATGGCACCCTCCACCACTAAGATTGAAAGGACAACAACTTGACTTGGAAAAAAGTCCTGGAAGTACACACTGTTCCCCAATAAAGTACTGTTCCCCTTCAAAAAAAAAAAAACATTTAGTGAACCTTCATTACAATGTAATATAGTCAGGACAAAGTTTTGTTCCTTAGTTGGAGGACAAAAAATAATTCCCATAGGATTTCACATTCACATTAAGTCATAAGTGCTCACAGATACCACATGTGCTTTATATCATTTAATTTAATCTCAGTTATTGCTGTTTTGTTCCCTACATTTGTTTAGAACATTTCTTACTTTGGAGAGAAAATGGAGTCCCATGATATTTATTAAAATAAAACTGTTCTAAGTGTTTTAACAACTGTTGTTGTTCAAGTTCTATCCTGCTGGTTTAGTATCCAACTTAAAGGCCTGGATTGTTTCTATGATTATTTTAACTTACAAATTATTATAAAAATACTGACATAGTAACTTTCTTTTCCAAACTTATTGAGATATAACTGACATAACATTGTGTAAGTTTAAAGTGTAAAAGATCTGACACTTATATATTGCAAAATTACCACCACAGTAACTTATTAATGTATTAGTAATTTGAGGAAATGAAATATTAATGTTTATTCAAAATACTTTACTAGGACAATGTTTAAAACTGTCATGTTATCTATTATTTCAGCTTCTTTATGTAATTTACGGATTAAAATAAAGCTTAAAACTAGCTATATGGTCGAATATGTAATTGGGTAAAATATTCATAACTGCATACACTTCAAAACATCAAATTTGGCCTTAGAATGCATTTTATGATTTTGGGAAGTAGCAGAGACTTGTCTTCTTTGGCTGTATCTATGTGATAGTGTAGCTATAAATGGATGAATAAAAAAACAAGAGTGATATAGCTTGAAGAGTTTCAGATCCTGATGTCAATGATCCTATCCCTAACCTGTTTCCAGTTACAGACCAGCTCCTTGACCTGGATGGCAGAATGCAATAGTGGTATACTAAACATAAACGTAGCACGCATCCTACTGTTCTTCCTGGGAAACAACTGGAATAGTATTGTGTAAGAATATATAATCAAGCACTACGGGATAAAATACAGAGTTCAGTGAAGGGAGACAAAATGAGAGTTTGAACAACCAGGGGAACTTAAATGGGACTTGAAACAGGGTTTAGATAGGCAAAGAAGAAGTAGCAGAATCCTGGTTCACATCTTTTTACATATACTGGGGGTGCCAAAAAAATGTATACAAGTGGACACTTTGGTCAACGTTGCTCAAGCAGTAGTTCACTGCAATCAGAAGTGTCTGGATGCTGATGGTAACCACTTTGAGCACCTCTTCTAACTGCAGAAGTCAAATGCAACTCGTATTCATCTTTTATTATCGGTATATATTGAGTAGTATCACAATTTTAATATAGTTTTCCTTTCTTAAAATGTGTATGTTTTTTGGCACCCTCTGTAAATAGATATGGAAATTTACAAAAATATTAGTTAAGAAACTTGTCACTATTGGTGGCTCTATACCTTTAATAGTATGACTAGACTGCAAAGTCTAATACTGACTACATTTGCCCTGGAAAATTGTAAGCATGTCACAGAATTACTTGTGGGTATGGTAAAAAGTATTTGGCAACAGATGAGGAAATTGAGCAATATTTTAATATCTGTGATTGCAAGATTTAGATATGGAAAACTTAGAGACATTTGGAACCATGTAACAATAAACATTCAAGAAGTTTCCACATAATTCTGTGAAATGCTTCCCAATTTTCAGGGGAAATACTTCAAACCAATAAGTGGTTTGACAAGTTCTCACTTCCTAAAATATGGTATTCTTATTGATGCAGAACAAAAAGCTATTCCCATTAACAAGCAAAGTTCTTAGGGTCACATTCAGATCTTTTCCCTCAAAGCCAGATGTACTCTTCCTGTGTTTCAAATGCCCTGATCTTTAGCCAAAGATGTTTGTGAAAACTGGCAAACTATTGATCCAAAGTTAAGTCCAATACAACAAAACTCTAGCTAAAAAAAAGAGAAATTGGATATAAAAATAAAGTAAAAAGGCTAAAAAAATGAAAATATAAGTGTTTTTAACTTGATCTGTTATTGACAAGAGAAATAATGCTGATGATAAGCTAATAAAGTTAATTCCAAACAAATCAAGTCAGTTTCCAGATGACTGTCTTATTCATTTTCACATCTTTGGTGCCGTGCAAAGTACTGGCATTCAGTAGGACTTAAAAAAACACTATCTACAAGCTAAGAGCAAAAAGCATGTCAGATAGAAACTTACTGGGTGGCTCAAAAATAAACACGCTCTTGGAACAGACAGGGTAGTTATCCGAACTTAAAAAAAAAAATCGCCGTGATAACAACTTTCTAGAAAAAATGGTACCTGCCACCAATACCACACAGTTAATTAGAAAAATAGATTAAGAAAAAAAATAGCTTGCTACATCCCACTCCCACATACTCTCCCCATTTTTCAAACTGCAGACAAATTTTTCAAATGCCAGCATCCCCGAGAAAGAAAGATTTCTAGCAACGACTACAAGTCAGTTCAGGTCAGAAAAGAGTGCTGGAGGATGGGAAGCAAAGAGAATATTTGAATATACATCATTGTCAAGGACTATACTGATTACGTAAGTACTTTGCTTAGTGCTGACAACTACTTCATGAAGTACATATCTCAATTTTAATAGGGAAGCAATATAACAAATTCGTTAAGAGCGAGGCTCTCAAAGCAGATGCTTGGGTTTTCAAATCCTGTTCTACCACTATGTACCCTTAAGCAAACTTAACTTCTCTATGCCTCGATTTTTTTCATCTATAAAATGGGGACAGTAATAGAACCTACTTCATAGGGCTATTAAGAAGATTAATGAATACATTTAATATTAAAAATAGTGCCTGACATAGTAATTGTTTAATAATTATTAGTTGTTATTGATGAGGAAACATTTAGGTTGACTTTCCCATAAACACAGAGTTTTTAAATGGCAGAGTAGGGATTCAGACACTCTTCACTTCAAATCTAAATATCCAGGACTGAGGTAGGAGGTAAGAAGTTTAGGGTAGGTATTCTTAAAACTGAAAAAGTCAAATAAAATTAGTTAGTATAGAACACCAAAGCATTTTCAATATATACCTAATTTCATGGTTTTGTACATTGTTTTTACTTATTTTCTTTTGAGGTCTAAATAAAATATTAATTTAAAAATCTTCAACACTATTTTGGCTGAACTTTGCTTTTCTACACTTCAGTCATGACAAATTTAGGAGCAGGTAAGAAGGGAGGACAGAATCACTCTTACTTGTGCCTTTGTGTGCCCCTTGATACCAGATGAAGGAAAATAGGACAAGACGAGCCTAGGAAGCTAGAGTAGAAGACAGTTATGTATGGAAACTATGCAAGACCAAAGAAAGGGCCAGCCAGGAAAATTGAAGCCTCCTAGCCAGATGGATTTTTTTTCCCCACCCACTGAATTTCCACACCAAGTAAACAGCGTTATCACAGTCTTTTTATTTTAGCAAAGCCATGGAATCAAATCAACCACTCTCCAAATAGTAAGATTGCTGATGTTACACCTCTAATTGGCAAAACAACTAAATGCTTTTTAAAAAGGAAAAGACATGTCCATTTTTGTTTGGCCATTCAAGTAAGCTTCTGTTTCATCATCTAAAGGATTATTTAATAACTTAGTTAAATAAAGCAGGAAGTTTGAATATTGTGTCAAAGGATGGCAAAAATTACGATAAAACTACTTGATTAGTTATGCAAATGCAAGGCAATGGACTGTAAGAGATAACAAACTTGCTTATTTCAGACAGATGTGACTTATTTGAAATAAGACTGTTTTCACACAGCTAATATTGTAATTTTGGTGAGACAAAAATACACCATGATATCTGTAAATTATGATACTCAAGTGTAACTCCTGAAACAAGACTCATTTTTCCAAGTCAGGAAATAATAAACCACATCACCATACCTGGTATCATTTTTATCTTGAAACCATTTGCTATAAGACGAGGATCGGATAGGTAAGTTGATCCATTGTAGTATCTTTGGTCATCTGCTGTCATTTTATATAAAATCTCTAAATAATGAGATCCGTTAAAAAGACTGAAAAAGAAATAATCGCCCTTTAACTTATTAAATACATAAAATAAAATAAGAAAATTTATGGAAAAAAATTATGAGGGCCCTTTAAAAAGTGTTATCAGCAACCGAAATACAAAGGTATAAGTAGCCCTGTGAGAAACTTTACTTTTTTACATTTCTGTTAATATTTTATAGGAAACCTACTACATACAACATACAGGAGGAAAAAGAGATATACAAGACAATTTCTATGTTCTAGAATGTTACAAATGATATGTGAAATCAAAAGATGTGCTCTCTCTATATAATACAGTATATAATACATTAAGTAGACACAATAATACATTGTCAACTTACTCAAATAGCCTATCCTACATAATTTTTAATTACTAGTCACGGTTTCTTCAATAATAAAGATAAGCCCATATTTTTTTCTCCCTGGAATTTGTAAATTTAGTAAATCGGAACTTGGGAGAGCTCCTTCAGTCTACTGTAGGCATGGCATGTTTGCCAAAGAGGGCATGTGAAGTGGTTCTGAGTGGTGCAGGCCTAAAACAAAATTTTGAGTAGCCAGATTATCTAGGCACAAATGAACCTTTCATGTTGGTTTTAGACTTAGTCATGGGGCTCATAACATGTTACATGTTATTACAATGTTTGGATTGGCATGTGAGTGGTTATCATTTTCCCAGTTAGTCAATAAATATTTGAGTGTCTCCCAAGTGGTAGATACTGCATTTGGTGTGCAAGGTACTGTTCTATGTTGCAGTACAGGGTGATGAGTTGCTACTTCATTATAATCCTGTATCCCTTGAAAAAGTAAATGAATAGTTTTTGCTTATTATCTCTGAAAAAGGTAGAGGACCCCACTGGCTATGAGAGCAGATATCAGAGAGAGAAAAGCTTTGGCTACGTATCAGATGTGCTCTGTGTGGTCTAACCAACATTCTAAAAATCAGTCTGAGAGCCAGTGGTGGTGGTGGTGGTGATGATAACATGGCAAAGAATGGTGCAGGCTCTATAGCTACTGTCTACATTGGACTCTTGGATCCAACCACTTATTTATTGGCTGCATGAGCCTAGGCAAGTTACTTAGTAGTTGTGATTCAGTTTCCTCATCTGTAAAATATGGATAATGGCATTAGCTACCTCACATAAGGTTGTGAAGACCATGAAAGCAGAAGACTTAGTAAAGTTCCTATCATAAGTTAAGTGTTTAATAAACATTAGTCATTATTATCGAGCACTTATCTTGTATTTTATAACTATCTAAATTATGCCATTCAGAGATAAGCTACAAAATCCACGTTAGAATTCTGGTGAGAAAACTGAGCTCAACCCATAATTATCCCATCCATAGCTCAGTTTTGAAAAACTTACATTATTAACTACTGTACTGGTATGTCACATTTCAGAAAATTTCAACTATACCCTAGTTCTTTTTAAGGGAAGAAAAAGTACTAGTAGATATTTGTACTGTTTTATTACAGCCCAAGGCTGCATTAATTCTTTTTCTAATTCTTCCTTTGACGTATCCTAAGTCAATTTATACTATGAAAGATGTTGGATTTTAGTTAATGTGATTACTTGCTGCCTTAATTATAAAAGACAGCGTTTAACAAATGGTTTTCTGTATTATTGTCCTATTATATTTTCCTTCTGGTGTCAGGGTCTTTATCACAAGGGTTTAAATACATTTTATAAATTATTTTTGATTTATTTTTAGAACTTCTGAAACAGAGTTATCTAGTGATAATTCCTAGAGAACAAATTCCAATTATTTTATTAATTTCAGGTTTTTATTTCCTATTATACATGATTGTCTTCTACATGTCATACTAAAAAAGAAATATTAAGTGTAAAAGGGAAATGTTAATAGATGTTATTACTTATTTTTACAGGAAATAATTTGCTCGTATAGAATATGAAAAGGAAATACCCCATTTTACGATCTACAATAAAATTAGTTCAGGCAATAGTCATCAATGGATGAAACCATTAGATGAAAAGGTTGACAGGGAACTTTAAGGTGGAAGATCGGGCTGTCAGCAGCTGAACCCAGTGAGATGTGCCTTTTGATGTGATGAAATATGAAGCATACTGCATCATCTATTAAGCAGTCTTACCAGAAAGTAGAATCGGAACCTATTTAATCCTCCTGCGCTAACATTTAAATACAGGAGAGGGAAAAACAAGTTGACCACCACCAAAAGGAAGCAAAGACATGAACCAAGCAATTAATTCCATTAAAGATTAGAAATCAAGTTTCAAAAAGATTTCTTTAAATAAATACCACTTTACCTACTAGGAAGCACTTTCAACTTTTTACCTTTAATCTCTAATCTAGTATAGATTAATAAATGTTTTTAGAGTAAAAAAAAAAAAATGGTATTACTTCACCATACCTCTCTGTTAATATAATTGGCTTTTCCAGTGGCTGTGCAGGAAGTTGATGATTCTCAAGAAGTCTTTTAAATAGCAAGGCTTCTTCCACTCTATATGGATTTAATAACATTATCTCTGTTTCGGATGCAATTAGCCATGCATCAGGAAACTTGAGATTATGAATCAAGCAGAGTTCATCCTTGTTTTCTAGTTCAACTTCCCTATGTTTCTCAAAATTTTTTTTTAAGTTTTCCATAGAAAAGGGAATTTGAACTATTTTATTTTGGTTCTTTTTTTTTTCAATTTGACACTGAAAGAGTTCTTCAAGTTTTGGCTGATTAGATAATGAAGTTTTCAACTTGTGCTTCTGTGCCAAATTCCATGAGCTGGTGGGTTTCATCTTTTTTCTGCCATCTTTTAATGATATTTGTGACTCTTGTTCAATGGCTCTCTTGATTTGCCGATTGTATCGTTCCAAGTCTTTAGCAGCCCTCTCTTCATATCTATGAATAGAGATAAAACAGAACTAATGAGGTCATAATCAGAAAATATATTAACCATGTAAAGCAAATTTTTTAACAAAATAGAGCTGGCATTCCAGGTCTGGTAATGATGGAGCTTATATTAGACTAACCCTCATATATAGACATATATATATGAATGGTAAACTGCACAACATATAGAAACCAACCATTTAAAACAGGCATGGAAGAGCAACCAAAAGTTGGCAGAAATTGGAATGGATTCACCCTTGAAAAAAAAGACATCCACATTTATACAGCCTTTACTCAGAGAGCGGTCCCTGGAATTAAGGGCGAGTGGCAAGAACTCAATCAGAAAGCAGCACTCTTAATTAGCTTGAGTTATCAGAGCTGCTTGCTTCCAAAACAACTGGAAATTGAGGGAGAAAAGTCCTATGTGTGGGAACCTAGAGGAAAACAATCACTAGAAGGCTAAATGAGCTAAACAGAAATTTCAGTGGCTGCCACTGCAGAGGAAAAAAAGAGTTTGCCTCCCAGAATCAGTTGTGAACACACAATGTGAGCTATAGATAATTTATTACAGAATTGTACACCTGAAATCTATGTAACTTTACTAACAATCGTCACCCCAATAAACTTTAATTAAAAATAAAAATTTGGGGTTTGAATTCCACATAATTAGATGGCGTAGTAAATACTTTCAATTAAAACTGAAGGAGCACATCTTAGGGGTAAGAAAAAAACTGTCCTGCAACTATGGAAGCTGCCCTAGGACTAAAGGTAAAATTTACAGTCCCTCCCTAATGAAATGTAAAACAAGGCTTCCACAAGCTCAAAGTGACGTGTCAATAATTTAAATATTTGGGAGAACAAAAAACCAACACTTTTCAGAAGAAAACAAAATCGAGAGTTTCTATGACATATCACCCACAATGTCTATTATACAATCGAAAGTTATCACATCAGCAATAAAACAGGAAAATGTGCATCATGCTCAAGTGAAAAAAGTGGTCAGTAGAAACCAACCTCAAGATGACTTGGATGTTGGAATTTGGAAAAAAAAATTTTAAACTGATTTTTATAAATATTTAAAAACTTAAAGGAAAAGATGATCATAATCAGAGACTGGAAGAGGGAATCTCAACGGAGAAGGAAAATCATAAAAAAGAACCAAATGGAAATTCTAGAACGAACAAACAAAATATATGAAATGAAAAATTCTCTGGGTAGGCTTAACAGCAGATCAAAGATGACAAAAGAAACAAGTCAGTAAAACAGAATATAAATCAATAGAAATTATCCAATCTGAACAACAGAAAGAAAAATGATTGAAGAAGTTTAAAAGATACCTTAGTGACCTATGGCATACAAGCAACCTAACATATAATTGGAGTCCCAGATAAATAATAAAAGTGAGGGGGGTAAACATTTGAAGAAATTATGGTGGAAAACTAACCAATTTGGAGAAATACAACATTTTACAGAGTCAAGGTCAGTGGACCCAAGCAGGATAAATGCAAAAAAAATCCACAGCTAAGTATAGTAGAATCAAACTGCTGAAAACCAAAGATAAAGTTCTGAAGGCAGTCAGACAAAAAAAAACAAGACATTACAAAAAAGGACCATCACCAGAAAATGAAGATAAAAATAGATATTTTCAGATAAAAGAAAGCTGAGAATCTGTTTTCAGCATCATTGCACTATTAAGGAAAGACACCAAATGGACACTCAGATCTACAAGGAAAAAATAATGAGCACCAGAAATGCTAATTATGTAGGTAAATAGAAAAAATGATCCTTTAAAAAATTCTCTTACTTATCTGGAAGATAACTGTTTAAATTTTTAAAAGTATTTTAAAGTGAGGTTTATGTTATATATGGATAAAAAATGAGACCAACTGCAGAAAGGACATGGGTACATGGAATTATCTTGCAAAGTTTTTATATTTTATGTGAAATGATACCCTATTAACTCTAAGTAGATTATGATAAAGTATATATAAAGTATTCCCCAAAGAAAAAAATGCCAAGCCAAGGAATTAAAATTAAATGCCAAATTATATTCTTTTAACCCTAAAGGCTACCTCCCCAAAAAAGAAGGAACAGAGGAACAAAAACAGAGATAGGATGAACAGACAATAAAATGTTACACCTACATCCAACCATGTCAGTTATTACACTACATGGACTAAATATTCCAATTAAAAGGCAGAGATTTTCAGACTAAATTTAAAAAAACAAAAGCCAGCTTTGAGTGTCTACAAGAGCTACACTTTAAATATAAAGACACAGACAGTTTGAAAGTAAATGAATGGAAAAGATGTAACATACAAATAGTAAGCAAAGAAAGTCAGAGCAGCTATAGTAATACAAGACGAAGTAAATTTATAATACCCCTCCCTCAGTAACTGACAGATTTGGTCTAAATCTGACTGATTTAGACCAAGAAACAAAAATCAGTAAAGCTATAACAAATTTTAGTAGTACTATCAACTACCTTAACTTCATTGACATTTTGGAACACCACATCTAATAACTGCAGAATTCAGATTATTTTTAGGTGTACATGGAACATTCATTAAGACAGACTGTATGCTGGGCTTAATTCTCAAAAAGAAATTTCAAAAAACTGAAATCTAATACAGTATTTTTCCTGTCCATGACAAAATTAATTAGAAATTAATAACAAGACATTTAGGGAAAAAAACACAAATATTTGGAAACTAAATAATATAGCTTTATTTGTAATAGCCTCAAATTGAAAACAACCCAAAGGTTCATCAACTGAAGACTGAATAAACAAATTGTGGTAGGTAGGCACCACATAATGACGTTTCAGTTAACAAGGGACAGCATATATGAACATGGTTCTATAGTTATAATGGAGCCGAAAAATTCCTACTGCCTACGTAGTGATGTAGTAGCCGTTATAACATCACAGCTCAACACATTACTCACAGGTTTGTGGTGATGCGGGTATAGACAAACCTACTGCACTGCCAGTTATACAAAGTTTAGTACGTACAATTATGTACAGTATATACTTGATCATTATAATAAATGACTGTTACAGATTTATGTATTTACTATACTATACTTTTTATTATTGTAGAGTACTCTTTCTACTTAACAAAAAGAGATTGCTGTAAAACAGTATGCCATGCTATGCCAGCAGGAGCTCCATACACATGTTTACCGCATGTGTTGATGGCATCATTTTCTGTTGTGCTTGATTTAATCTCGTTTTATAAATTTAGTGTAGTCTCAGGGTACAGTGTTTATGAAGTGTGCAGTAGTGTATATGTAGTAATGTCCTAGGCCTTCACATTCACTCACCGCTCACTCACGGACTCACCCAGAGCTCCATTCATGGTAAGTGTCCTATACAGGTGGACCATTCATTATGTTTTATACAGTATTTTTACCGTTCCTTTTCTGTTTAGATCTGTTTCAATATACAAATACTTACTATTGTGTTACAATTGCCTCCAGTGACATGCTATACAGGTTAGTAGCCTAGGAACAATAGGCTGCACTATATAGCCCAGGTGTGTAAGTGGCCTATCCCACCTACGTTTGTATAAGTACAAACTATGATGTTCACACAGCAACAAAATCATCTAACCATGCATTTCTCAAAACATGCCCATCATTAGGCAGTGCATGACTGTATGTTTATACAACTGAATATAACTGATTAAAAAGAATGAACTAAACAGATACATTCAACAAATATGATGAAAATCACAAAAACACTTTGTTGAGGGGAAGAATCTAGAAATAAAAGAGGACATATCATGATTTTACAAGACGTTCAAATCTGGCAAAAGCAAATTTGTGTGACAGAAATCAAAGCAGTGGCTTGTGTATGGAGACTGAATGGTTAGTGGCATAAGGGAACTTTCTGGGGTGATGGTAATGTTCTGTATTTTGTTTGGGGTGGTGGTTACATGGGTATACACATATGAAAATGCACTGAACTATATATGCATTTCACAGCTGCTAAATTTTACCCAATTTTAAAAACCATTTAAGAAAACACTGAAGACACAGGTACTACAAACAAAAACCATTATAAAGAAGTAAATAGTTAATTCCAGATATGAAGAGTTCCTTATACTTTTGTTATCACATCAACACGGAATAAACAACTCCCTGAGTACTACAAAAGAAAATTTACATACATTAATACTCCATTTCCTAATTAGATACTAGTAAAATTAAAGTCACTATAATAACATACAAAAAAAAATCATGACTAAATTTATAATACTTTCATAGCTCTTTATTTTTTCAGTTGTTGTTATTTTAGAGACAATGAAAAAAATAAATTCAAATAAACTGAACAAATCCAAACTGCCTAATTTAATTCAATTTCAAAATAATGGATGTTTTAAATGATACTGGGTTCTAGCATAGTTGTTCTAGCAACACTCTTCCAAAACATTGAGATGCCTAGGTGCCAACCTTAGTTTCTAATTCTCCAGGCCTCGGTTGAGATCAGGCAGTACTATTTTTAAAGATTTCCACGGGTGACGCTAATACATATGCACAATTGAAAACTACTGCTATGTGTTCAGCAAAGTGTAGTGGTTAAGAACGCAGATCCTGGAAACACAGGGCTTGGCTTGGTTCTGCTACTTAGTAACTCTATAAATCTACACAAATTACTTCATTTTTCTGTGCCTCAGTCTGCTGGTCTGTAATATGTGGATAACCTACAGTTACTTCAGTTTTGATGTGAGGAATAAAAACTTAGAACAGTGCTTGGCACATAGTAAATGGTAATGTTTACCATCATTTTCTATCAAGAACCACATACCTTATAATGAAAGAGGCACATGATTGACCAAAGGTTAGTAATTATTTAAGCAACCTTGCTAAAAAATTTTTTAAATGAAGTTTCAAATTTGAGACTAGAGAATTCACGTTATTTCTTATTTTAAGAAACCCTGGCTGAATTCTATTGTAGGTAATACACATAAAACAGTTTTAAGAAATCTGAATAGATATGTGTTAGGAAACAAAAATGTTTTTGGGAGAACTATATTAAATGTTAAACATGAAACTAAGAGATAAAAGACCACACCATGTTATGTAGTTTGTACTTAGTACATGTTTGTTAAATAAATAAAGGTGAACTGGATGAGAATGTAAAAAAAGACCTTGTTCTACTGTAAAGATGAAAATGCCTCTTTTGGTTACTCACCATGACTTATTCATAATTTTTAAAATTATTTTTTCTTACTTCTACTAAAATATGAACTTTTGGATTAGCTATATAAAATACATGATTAGTTTACTTTCAGTAGGTACTACAATTAAGTGTTTTAGCTCCTGGACATTCAAATTCAAGATTTTCTCTGTACGGTGGAAATTGAGTTCAAGATGAAGGTCACCATTTGTAATTAATTATAATGTGCAAATTTTCACATATGGTAGTAATCTTTTGATTTACTCAAGAAGTCAACTTCATTAGTTCCTTGGGAAATATAAAAACTTATGTCCAAAGGAACATTAAGTGAATGTTAAGTAAAAACAGCTGCTACCTTTGACTTAATGTCATTAAGGGATTTAGTAACTTGAATGGAAAATATTAATTTTGATTTGACCAGTAATCAATTCAAATGATGTTTTTGTGGCTACATATTACATGTAATTATAATATTTATTTACCATTTTCAATAATATCCCAATTATAATATTCTTAGTTATTTTAGATAGAAATATGTTTGTACCTACTACAAAGGACAGTTCAAGTTAACATCAATTGACTGGGACCCCAGTGGCAGAGTACATGGCGTAAATCTGGTTTCCCAGCTACTAGAGGAAAGGAAGGGAAAAAACAAAAAAACAAAACAAAACAAACAAAAAACCCAGAAAGGAAGAACTGAGAAATGAAAGCACTCCTACTCCAAAGTCTGTCCTAAGTTCTCAGCAGAAAATTCTGACCCTAGTTCTTTTTCAAAATCTTTGTTTGGCTTACAGAACCTTCTATGATCTCGGCTGCCTTTCCTCATCTTTCTTTATCACATTCCTCAATATTCAGTTCTTATCATAGAGGGCATCTTTTAGTTCCTCAAATAACCATTTTTTCTTCTAGTTTCTGGCCTTTCTTAAATGCCATTCCTTCTAGCTAAATGTTTTCATTATTCCCTATAGTTATTTTAATTTAAAATTCATCACATTCCATGATTACTATTGTCTCCCTTACTAGACTGTACCACTTATAAGCAGAAAATGTTTTATTTATTACTGCATCTGAAGTGACTAGCTTGAGTACATAGGGCTCTGTACACAGAATACCCTCAATATACATTGCCTAACAGAAGGAAAGAGGGGAGGGAAAAGGGAGGGAGGGAGGCAAGGGAAAGGAAGGAAAATAAATAAAAAGGGAAGGAAAGATTTGAAAGCAGGAAGAACAAGATAAAAGGGAAGAAAAGGAAGGGTGGATGAAGAGACTGATTATCTGTGGAAGAGGAGTCTACTCTCATATTCCTAAGCACGACTTCTAAAATTTAGGATTATGGATAGAATTCAAAGATAAAGACTAGACAAGAAGTGGTAGTTAGTGTTATGACTGAGGATGATATTTTCGTTCTGTCATCTAGGTACCTAATCATGATTTGGACATAGCCAATCATAGTCCCACGACTCCTGGCTCTGGAAGATTCTAATACAGTATTTTGTGAAATAGAATAAGCATTCTGATATCAAGATACCTATATTTTCTTCAATTTTCTATTTCTGGCCTCCAGAGTAAATTTAATTTTGACTAAGAAAATGGAAAATAATGTCAATCACAACAGAGCAATTTCTTTTACACATATTAAACACCTGATTGACATCACGAGCAATCAATCATTTAACTATGTGCCAGTCATTTATCTTGTATTATAACACACAGTACCTTATATAAACCTCCTAACAATCCAGGAAACACTGTCCACACATTTTTACAAGAAGCTAGCAAAGGGGAGAACAAAGATTTGAACCAGGTAGCGCTTCAGAGATCTGCTCTTGACCAACACTGCCTCTTTGTCTTCCTTGCGGCAATGAGATAGAGAAAATTTTGGACTCCAGAACAATGCCTGATGATAAACAAATTTTTAGATGAGGCATATTTACCATAATCCTTGCACCCTGATACCTTAGGCTATACAAGGAGAAAAAAGCTGATATTATCCAAAACACAACTAGAACAGTACCTGCTTTTATGAGGCTGCAAGGGAATAACTATTTTACTTACAGTGTCCCTATTTCAATGAGAACGGGAAACATCTATGCCTTCTTTATTTTTTTCTATTCTCAGACAATTATTAATCACCTCTCTGGTCAATGCAACTCAACTTCTGTGGGTTTGCTGTACTAAAAGTACACTTACTCATCTTTAAATTGCAATTAAATTGTTAAACAGTTTAAATTGTTTGTTAAACATCTTTAAATTGTTTAATTCAAATAAACAAACTTTAAAAAAATCTGACATTTATAAAATAATTAGAAATCTGAACATTGACTATTTGATGCTATCAGGAATTCTTGTTTTAAGAAGGTATGACAATTGTATTATGGCTATATTTAAAATAAGAATCTCTTTATCTTTTACAGATACATGCTAAAATATTTATGAAATAGATGATATTATCCTAGGATTTACTGCAGAATAATGGTGAAGAGGAAGCAAAGCGAGTGGAGGGATGGATGAAACAGGACTGACCATGAGATGGATGGCAAAATAGGGTGATGGGTTCACTGTACTGTTTTGTCTACTTTTGAGTGTGTTTGAAAAAAGAACCAAACAACCATCCGCATCAAAAAGCAAAAGAAGGCGAAAGAGAAGTTAATTTATGGAGGTTTTGCCTACTGGTATTAATAGTGGTCTTTATTATTTTAAATCGATAGTGTCTTTCAAAGCAAAGTTAAAAAAAAATTGGTTGGGTTGGCCCGGTGGCTCAGGCGGTTAGAGCTCCATGCTCCTAACTCCGAAGGCTGCCGGTTCGATTCCCACATGGGCCAGTGGGCTCTCAACCACAAGGTTGCCAGTGCAATTCCTCGAGTCCCGCAAAGGACGGTGGGTGGGCAGCGCCCCTTGCAACTAAGATTGAACACGGCACCTTGAGCTGAGCTGCCGCTGAGCATCCGGATGGCTCAGTTGGTTGGAGTGCGTCCTCTCAACCACAAGGTTGCCGGTTCGACTCCCGCAAGGGATGGTGGGCAACTAGAAACAGCAACTGGACCTGGAACTGAGCTGCGCCCTCCACAACTAAAACTGAAAGGACAACAACTTGACTTGGAAAAAAGTCCTGGAAGTACTCACTGTTTCCCCAATAAAGTCCTGTTCCCCTTCCCCAATAAAATCTTAAAAAAAAAAAAAATTGGTCAAGTATCCATGATTTGATCACCAAATAAACTCTGGATGATAGGTTACATTTAAATATTTCCTCCAGATGTTTGACATAGTATTGAGATGCCTTAGATAACAATATGTGATTCAAAGTATAATTCCACTCTCATTTTCTGGTGGGCTAGATTATTCAAACATGCTATTTTGTGTTTATCATAAGTGTCCTAAATCAATTAGAAACACCCATCGTATTATCTGGAAATATTTATTCAGATAAACTAATCTAAATACAGCAAGTAATATGTAGTTATTTTAATCAAAGATAGAGCAAACCACCTATTTACCTACCAAAAAAACCCATGACAGTTTGTAAGTTCCCACATCAGAAATCAGTAAGATTTTAGAAGGAAGCCTTGCGCTATACTGAATACGGACAGTATAAACACCACCAAATTGAATCTGCAACAATGCTAGAATTTTTTAACGAATAGTTAAGGCTGTACCAAAACAAAAAACAAAACTAGAAACCTCTAACAACAACAAAAAAATGATGCCAAAAAAGGTACTCTAGCCAAGCCAAAAGGCATTTTCCATCCTGCTTTTCCATAAATAAGATTATTTAAAAAAAATTTTAACCCAATGAGTCATATAGAATGGAAATATCTGAATATTCAGGTCACATGCAAGCTCTGGAAACTTACTTCAGTTTTTCCTCTTCACTCAATGTCTTCCACAGCTCTTCAATTTGTACGATTGCATCCTCCAAACTGGTCTTAGAATTTTCTGTGAGAAACTGAACACGATGATCTTGAACAAAAAGGTCATGTGCTGACATTGGTTTCTTGATTACGTGATTGCTAATTAAGTCATACGCTGTAAGTTGTCCAGATTTGTTATCTACCACATTTGATTTTTTGTTACAGGAACCTTCACTAAGATTCTTTTGTTCAGGGCTTAGGTTATTATTATTATTACTTGCTTCACATGCTGAACTTTCTTGAGGCACTAAAATTTTCACAGGTTCAATGTTTTCTCCTATTGAATTTTTAAGTGCATTTCCCTTGCTCCAGTCATCTGCACAAATTTCCAAAGACTTATCAGGAACTGCTTCTTCCTCATTTTCCCCACTCTCCCCTACATGCTCTTTTTTGCCATTTTCTGATTGGGCATGCTTAATACAACCTACAAAACAAGTTTCATTGTATTCCTTCTGGGTGCACTCACATGATAAATTATTCACTGGGATCCCCTGAAATGTATTTCTAGTGTTCTTATCAATATTAGAATTTTCATGACTAAAATGATCATCGGAATGGTCACCAACAGGTATATGTTGATTTAAACAATAATCAGTGTTTTTTCCAGATTCATCATTATGTGCATCATTTTGGAAAGGAATGCTTGAAGTATCAACATTTGGATGATTATTGCCAGATGACTCCATCTTATTAAAAAGCACATCTGTTTCTGCTGTTTTACTAACAACCATGTCAGCTGAGGAAACATCTGTTTTATTATTTTCATTAGAATTTGTACTAGGTAGTGATCCATAACAAGTCGTCATCAGATTTTCAAGAGCAATTAAAACAGAGTCCTAAAAATACAAATTAACAAATGTTAGGGGAAATTATGAAAATAATAGACAATATTTAAAATAATATTTAAAAATATGTATAAAGAAGTTAATCTCCTTTGTGTCACAAAAATGGTTAGGACTGTATATGTTTGTAAATAGCATAAATTAATACAAAATTATCTGAAAAAGTTTACCTTATTCTGTAACAATACTTGACTTTTATCTGGTGTTAAATTTACATCCACATCAGCTGTAGGAACGTCAATTTTCAGAAAGAAAATGGGATACAAACGAGTAGATTCCTTTAGGCACTTCAGACTATAATAACGTCGGATTAACTAGAAATATATGTAACAAATAAAAGACAAAATACCACATAAATATAGTATTGCAATCCTTAAAATACTAACAAAAGGAGTATATTCAAATGAGAAATGGAGTGGATGTGTTCACTGCTTATTAGAAAAAGCAGTAGCAAAATAGTACTCATTTTAGGTCTTGAACCTATACAAATGAAGCACAAGCATTCATTAAATACAAATAGCCAATGTAGCTGGCTGGCTTCATGGTTAAAAGATCATAGTGTCACGGATGGTTTGAAAGTCCAGAGTTCAAATTCAAACTCTGTTACTTACTAGCTATGTGGTCAAGAAAGTGACTAACATTTCAGTTTCTTCACTATAAATAAGGATAATAATATATATCACAGAGTGGTGGTAAAAGTCAATGAAACATGTATAAGGTACCTAGAACAATGCTTAATAAACATTATTGTATCTCTTTTTCTCCTTTTCTTTATTTTAGAGCAAAGTCTTAGAAATAATCCTTGTAACAAGTTGACAAATGACAGAGCGAGTTTTTATTTCTAATCCAAGTGATACTTTTTCCTTAAATAGATTACCTTTAAGATGTCTTTTTGGTGTATTGGTCGACTGTTTATAAAGATGAAACTCTTTTCTGGGGTTGAAAGACTTGTGAAAGAGTGGTCTGCATCGTGCTTTGGAAGAAATCCACTTAGGTAAATCTAAAATTGTAATAAATAATTACAGAATCAATACACAATGTCAACAATAAATGTGGTTCCATGGGTCTGGCTGTAGACATTAAAAGGTATAAAAAAATAAACAAATAGATTTTCATATTAAGGTCTACATAGTCATATACTTCCTGATAATCATGTCTTGAAAAGTACCTTAAATAAAATATCAAAGCATGTTAAATTGGGGTTCTCTGCCTCTCTTTTTTTTGCAATTGTATTTTAGGGAAAAACTGGCATTCATAAAGTTTCATGAACAGGCATATATCTTACCGTCACAGGACATAAAGCATAAACACTGCTCTCTACTCAACTTTATTTTCTGTCTTTTAAATTTTTCTTTACTAATATTGTGACTTTCTTCTAGCTGTTTGCCCTTTTCTTTTTTAACCACTTTTTCCTTAAAGAAAGTAAATCTGACTGGGTTTTCATTTCTTAGTTAAAAATCTCTTGCTCTTTGACACAGATTGCAGTGTTATACTTTATCTTCATTTTTGTTTAGAGAAGCTTTCTATAAACAAATCAATTATTTTAATGCATTCTTTCTCTATTTTACAAATGTATGAAGAGAAGGGAGAAAATGAAGAAGGAACCTAGAAAAACATACTAGAGAAAAGAGAGAAATTGAGGGGACAGAAGGCAAGGAAAATGCTCCTACTTTTACCTTTAAAGATAATATAGAGAATCTATATTAAGAATATAGGTTAGAGCCACATTGATGCAATTTAAATCTCAGCTCTATTACTAGCTATGTGATCTTGGTCAAGTTATTTAAAATACAGGCTTGTAATCTTTTATCTGAAACAAGTGGAACCAGATGTGTTATTAACCTGTTAAAAAACACTAAAATTCTAGCTTAGGTTTAGAAAAGAATCAGTGGGGGTGCTATTTTTAGTTAAGGAGAAACCCTGAGGCTACTTAACAACATAGCCTGTAGGCTGACACCTATGTCTATGAGCTATCCCTGCCCTTGGAAGTGTTTAAGGAGATGCATTACTAATTTTAGAACGCTAAGTGCATTATTGTCACAGTGCCAAGTTATGCCAATTTAAAAAAGTAAATTAATAAAGCTGGATAATCCATTATAAAATGATACTACTTAATTAACTGTAAAACTTCACAGCATTTATAAATGGTTGTTTAATTAACCAGGTAACCTGAGACCCTTCTTAAAGCACCTGCTGAGCACCAGGGAGATCCTGTTTAGTCTCTCTAAGACTTACTGGGCTTGTGGATTAAAAAAAAAAAAAAAAAAAACCTGCCCCAAATAGGTAATTAAGAAGAATAAAATGAAAAAGAAATTGGTAATATTGTTAGTGTTTTCTTTTTACACCATCTGGGTTGGCCAGTGAATAGTTACTACTACTTCCAAAATAACTGAGTTTTTAAAAATGGCTGAGGATATCCTTAAGAATTAACAAACTATATTTAAGTTATATGAAAAAGAAAAATCAAACAGCAAAGTCTTATAAAATGCTATAAAAAGTGAAAATCAGGCTAGTTCATGGAAACAGAATGTCTATGAGACCAAATCAGTGTAAAATAAAAAATAGACCATATATTTAATTCCTTTTCCCTCATCTACTACACACACACACACACACACACACACACACACAAACACACACAAGAACACACAATGTGATAGATAGATGATGTATTACAGAATTGTACACCTGAAACCTTGTAACTTTACTTACAGTTGTCATCCCAATAAAGTTTAATTAAAAACAAAAAAGAAAATGTAATTATATGAGAAAAAAAGAATGAAGAATGAATTAAAAAACAAAAATAGACCTTACAAGAATCTGTACCCAAGTATTCCTCAACCTAAAAAGCAAAACAAAAATCAGACAGAATATAAACAAATGTTTCTCCCCTTTTTGCTTTTCAACTATGGGCTTCTCTCTACTTCCCTTCATCTCCTGGCTTCTACTCAATGACCAACTCCAATGGACACTTAGTCCCCTTCTCTGATTTGAATATCTGCAGACCCTAACACCAATGACAACTGTCTCTGTTGGGAAACATAAACCTCTTTCAGCCTTCTTTTTTGGTTTTTCTGCCTCCTCTCTAACACTTCCTCTTTAGTCTGGTTTGCTGGTTTCTCTCCACTTGCTTACTCCCTATAAGTGCTGATGCCCCCCCCCCCCCCCGAGTTCTATTATCAGGCCTTTTTTCTTATTCTCTACCCTCCTTAATTTTATTTCCATCTATACACATACACCAGTAATGCTAAGTGAGAGATATACAACCTCTACTTCTTTCACCCCAAAATGTTTACTATCATCAACCAGCTGTCACAAAAGTCTTCTCAATCTCACCACATTCAAAACTTGACAAAATATTCCATTCCACTTTTACCCTGCTGTCCAACTGGCTCTGCCTGTTTGCCTTTACTATGATAAAGGGCCCTGCTACCTATCCAATCTGCCAAACCCATCATCTCCTCTCCTTTACTCCAATTCTGCTGAAGTAAACCTGACTGGTCTCCTAACACTAGTCCTTCTCGTATTTCAATAAACTTCTGGAACACCATGGAGTTATGTTTCTAAAGTAATAATTTAAGTACTTTTGGTCAGGATCGTGAAATACGTCATGTAGAAATTCCCTTCTCCCCTATCCCAATGTGAACAGATAGCAGTAATAGATAAAGTCTGTTTCTACAAAAATTTTGAAAGACCTAACCATTTTTTAAAAAGACAAAGAAAGATGTTATATGTGCAAAACAAAATAGGACATGATGGCTGAAGTCAAAAGTCCTACGTGCTCTAGAAATTAAATTCTAGTATGAAAATAGGGACAGAAAACACCCCATACAAGGCAGGGAATTGAAACCAATCCTTCAATTTGAAATGGGTGCTGAGATACCTCCGCCATCCCCCAAAATGCTTAAAAATACTGTGACCACTGTTTGGAGCTGCTTACAAGGATCACAAAAGAAAGCGCACAGACAACTGCAAAACCGAGAAGAAGGCTAAGCCATGTGGCTAAGAAAAGGGGTCTCTAAAACCTTGGCAGGATGAAAGACAACTACTAATGTAACACCTGCCTCTGAACTGGGGCTGGGAGCTGGGTGGCATAGGCCAAACTACGGGGAGGGAGGTGTAGGGAGAGATGGGAAAAATCAAAACAACAAAAACGGTATGCCACCACAGCAGAGATACAACTAGGGCGAGAGGGGCAACCACTAGCAATTGGCAAACAACTCAAGATTGCTTTTGGCCAGAAATGAGAAGGGGTCAAAGAAACTCTGAAACAAAACAACTCTCCTTACAAGCATGGAATAGTGATGGGCAGCTGGTGGCAACATAAAATACCCATTTGGATGCAGTGCACAAACAGAAGAGTGTATTTGGTTAGATGATTGCTCTCACTAGAGAGACACTCAAAAGTTCATCATTCTGACAGTCTAGGGAACTGGAACTACTCAGGAAAACACGCTTTTCAAATTCCCCTATTCCTCCAGGCAAAAAGAACCACATGAAAGTGCAGAAATATTTTGGTATCTATGAAAGATTACCAGCAGCCCTTATAAAATTCTATTTCAAGAGAAAATTAAAATATCAATGGGCAAGCATAGATCTGGCAAGACATTTCAATATAAATCAGAGAAAAAAATTCCCAACTGTAGGACTGACACATGTGATAGTCCCATCCACACATGGAATCCTAGTTGACCAAGGTCTAAATCAGTGCTTTTCACACTTCAATGTGCATCTAGAGACCGTGTTAAAAATGCAGATTCTGATTCATTGTGTCTGGGATGAGGTCTGAGACTCTTCATTTGTAGCAATTAGCTTCCAAGTGATGCTACTGCTGCCGGTCTTCAGAGCAGACTACGGCAGTTAGAGTTTCTAGAGCATGACACCATAGACATCAAGTCTGGGTCTCCTGTCACAAGCTGCCTGGGTACCAGTGTAAGCAGCAAAGTCCCATGAAGCCACAGAGAACCCAGGGGGAATTTAGACAGTACCCTTATCATGCCAAGTCAGCCACCGTAACCAGTCTAAGGCAGTACTGGGGTGTGTTGAACTATTAAACCATTACCAAAGGAGCTCTGAAAAACAGGACCGATGTCAGATCATCCAGGCACTGCAGCTGGCTACTAAAGCTAGCCTGAATTGTTCCTCAAGCAGAGAGAACCCCTAAAACATTAAATGAGCACAAGCTTCCATCCAAGACTCTACTAAAATGATAATAATTAAGAACACAACATTGCAAAGAGAAAAGGAGGGGAACTAGTAGCAGAAAAGAAGATTTCAACAAATTATGAAAAAAGGGAAGAGTAGAACAGAGAGTCTCTAGGCTTAAAGTCAGCAGATAAACAAGAAGACAAGGGCTCTTATATAGAGAAATGAGTAAGAACAATCTTGGTTTTTGAACCAATTACAATTTTTCATTATGTGTGAGAGAGACAGAGAGCGAGAGAGAAAGGGGGAGAGAGAGAGAAGGAGAGAAAGGGAAAGAAAAGGAAGAAAGAGAACGGAGGGGAGGAAGAGAAAATGAATTACTTAGGGCAGTGAGTATGGTAGCAGAGTAGGTCCTAGTGATTCCCCCAGATTCAGAAACAGGACCAGGATCTTGATTACTTCACACTGAAGTGGAGCCTGATAGTCAGTGAGCCCTGCCACAGGGGACCAGACAGCAGGAGGATGAGAGGCTTGGAGGAAAAAGACCTGAGAAGCAAAATAAAACTGACTTACTAAGAAAAAGAGGTAATTTAAGAAACAAGTAATTTAAAAAACAGAAACAAAAACTTAGTATCTTCAGAGAGATTCAAGATTTTGTATCCATAAAAGAACAATACGTAGTTATGAAAAAGCAATACAATTTTAAAATGCTCTTGGAATTTAAACATAACATCTTCAGAATAAACAAAAAGATCAGTAGAAGGGATACAAAGAATCAGAGAGATTTCCAAAAACTTATAGAAAAAAGAAAAGACTAAAAACTTGAGAAAAACAAGAGAAAAAGAGGAGGTCCTAACCAACAATACAGAGGTTCACTAAAAAACAGAAAAATTATCAGAGTGATGACAGATGAAGTACATAAGCCCAGAGCTGAAAAAGAAATGAGTCAACAGATTCAAAAGGTCTCACACCAAGTGCTCAGCATAATAAACAAAGGAATAATAAAAGACATACACCTACACATATCCTTGGAAAATATAAGAACAAGATGAAGGAAAGAGCCTAAGAACTTTCAGATAGGAAAAAACATATTGCCTAGAAAGAAAGAATTGGAATGCATTAATCTTCCCATCAGCCACAATGGATGGACAAAAATACTCAAATATCTTCAAAGTTCTAAAGAAAAAAATATTTTCAATCTAGAATTCTATGTTTACCAGACTATCAGTAAGAAAAAATGCAAAATAAAGTCCCATGTTCCCTTTCTGTGGAAGTTACTTAAACATGTATATCAGGAAAACAAAATGAATACCAAGAAAGGAAGGCATGAGATACAAGAAATAGTGGAAATAACCAGTACTCCTCTGAAAAGAAATCCCAAGATGAGAATTGTGCAGAATGCCTGACGTACTCAATCCAAATAAGAAACAAGTGGGTTCTACTAACAATGAGTTCAAAAATAATGAAATGAAATGGACTACTAGTTATAGCTAGACTAACTAAACAAGCTGGATTTCATTACTGACAATGAAGAAAATTTCTTCACTTACAAAAAGACAAACTTTTGGAATGCCCAGAAAAAGCACAAAACTATACAAGATAGTCCATATATAAAGCACAGAAAAATATGACAAATTTTGAGCGATTGATGGGAGAAAAACAGAGATCTCATTTAATTGGGACAACAGGAATATTCTCATTTGTAGAAACATAACACTGGATCCTTAGAGAGGAAATGCAACATACTTGGGTTTGCAATGAAGATTATTTATAGTTGTAGTATGTAAACTGCACATAAATTTTCAACTTTTAGAATCAATCTTCAAACAAAAGATGGAAGACTTAAAAAGTGGCTACATAAAAAAATAGAGTATTAATCTTGATAACATAAAAGTAGAGCTGACACGATAGAGAGGGGAAAGGGCAAGGAAAAGTAAGAATGGGAGTATTAATAACTACATCCAATGTTACAGGGATTCAAGAAGCACTATCTGAAGCTGATAGATCAAGAAAAGAAAAATGGAATATATACTTGGAATGAGAAAGAGAAAACAAAGGTAAGAGAGCTCAATTCTTTCTTTCATAGTAGAAAGTAAACAGATGAGATCCTAAATTGAAAATCATTTAAAAAAAATAATGTAAGCACAGCACTTGAAATTAAAAATAACAAGCAGAAAAGAAAAAAAGGAAGTAGAACTGGGGAAAGAAGTTTAAGCTCTGTCTGTATTTTCTTTCTTACCTTATACACGTATTTCATAAAAATGTTGTTGTTGTTGTTGTTTTTTAAAAAAAAGCTCTTGTGACTCCAAATACCCAAAAGAGAAATAACAGTTTCATTGATAAATTAGAATTTTTACAGAATATTTCTTGTATACCTGAGATTCTTCAGAGTGGTACTGAAAGAATTCCATATTGCTCATAACAGCAGTCCCCAGAACAGACATGAGAGCCATCTTATGATCTGATACTCTAGTTTTCTGCCAAATAACTGCCTAGGGGAAAAAAAAATGACACAGACAACTTTTAACACAATGTAGATTTACTACACTCAAGTACTTACATCAGTTATTTCTATATTTAGCATTTCTCCCCACTTTATATTTTCAGTATCATTTAGAAGAGAGGCATAGAAAAAAAGAGATGCATGCAAAGTCTGACAGCTCTGGTTCTGAATTTTAGTAGCTGTGTATGTTGCAGTGTACAATCTATTTCACTTCCCTTAACCTCAGTTTTCTCCTCTCTGTAAGATGACTAAGAATATTTATCTCCCCGAGTTGCTGGAAGATGAAAATATATAATGTAGGCAAACACATAATCAGTGCCCGGCATAAAAGTTTTATTAAATATTAAGTCTCTCTCTTCTTCTAAACTTCAGAGTATATTTAAATTAAATTGTTACTCCAAGTGAGGTATTTTTTTATTAAGGATGGACAGCTATGCTATACAATTTCTGTTAATAGTTGAACTGGTATAAAAACTTGGAATAATGAATGCTCTTTAAAACTACCTTTGTAATTACTTTTTATAATAGAGAGAACTTTAAAAAGCTACCTAAACCTCATAAACTTAAAAGCTGAAAAACGAACTTGCCTTTTTTTCACTACAAGAATGTAGCAGGGTGTTTAGGAGAACCACGGACCACAGTTTGGCTATTTTGCAATTTCAGTTAATAAGGTCCAATTATAGTTAAAATTTTTCAAGAAACCATCAATACAAACACATTTGTTCATTCAACAAATATTCACTTAGCACCTCCTAAATCCTGAGAAAAATGTGCAAAGGGCCTAGGAGAAAATATCAGCATCACATTCAAACGGCAGGCAGACGAAGAAGACCAGACTGAAAAGGAGTGGCCACAGCGACAGAAAGAGCCAAGGGACAGTATGGTGCACGGAACAAAGACGTTTGGAAGAAGGAGTCATATGTGACCAGTGTCTAGAGAACAAGGTAAAAACAGAGATGTAGCCACAGGCTTTAGCAGGAAGGTGAGAGCTGTTCTAAGGAAGTGGAGTTACCAAAGCCAAATTTCAGTGATTATATAACATAAAGTGAACCCAGGCAGTTCTTAAAGGGAGTTTGACTGTAAAACGAAAACATATAGAGCAATAACTGGAGGCAGGTATGGATCAAGGGAGGGTCTTAATAGGACACACTGTGCTCCCTTGATCCATAAAGCAGTGAAGGAAAAATGGGCATACAAGCAAGTAGGTTTGTAGATTCAATGGCTGGAGGTTGAGAAAGTTCCTTTTTCCATTTTTTTTTTTTTTTTTGTAATGTAGAAAAGTTATACGTTGTGAGTGAAAAGACATTGATTTAAATAACTTTTCACTGTCTACTGCTTTGAAAGTTATATGAATTAGAAAAAGGCTATTAAGTACACGAAAGAAGAGTATAAAAATAAATGGTAAATAATTAAAATTAAGGTACAGGTTCAACATATATATTTCCAAACAAAAAATTATAATATTTGGTAACTACATTTATACTTAAAGGACAATACAGTAGACTATTTAAAATTGGAACTGCTCCAGGAAACATGGGGTGTAGAGTCACATAAGTATTTTTAATCATTAACTTCATTACATATTAATACTTGGCTAAATTAAATTTTTTGGAGAAACTCCGTCATATATAAATACTTGGCTAAATTAAATTTTTTGGAGAAACTCATTTTGAACTTACTCAGCAAATATTACTGAACCTCTACTATGCACCAGATTCCATGCTAAATGCTGGGAAAACAAAAATAAAAAAGACAAAGTCCCAGTTCTCAACGAGCTAAAAATAGAAAAGAAAAGAAAATATTAAAATAATTAAATGCATTATGAAAACCGCTATTACAAAACCCAATGGAAGCTTGTATAAGAAACCTAAGCCTACTTCACAGAGCAGTTGCATGTGCGGTGAGACTTGAAAGGAGTTTTGCACTCACAAATCAAGGGTAAAGGCATGGAAACACAAGAGAATATGCCTTGCTGGAGATGAAGCTGTACAGATAAAAAGGTGCAATATCATGAATGACCTAGCATATCAGGCAAAGAAGTTTACAGTTTCTCTTATGTGCAATACTGAGTAATGGAGAAACCTCATTGGGAGAATGCTGCGATCAAATATGGATGTTAGAAAGAGCTTTTTGGACCCTGAGCACATTATGTTAGATGAGGTAAGCCAGAGAAAGACAAATACTGAATGATATCACTCATGTGTGGAATCTAAAGAGAAACTGATAGAAACAGAGAGTCAAATGGTGGTTATCAGGGTTGGGATCAGCGGATAGGACAGATGTTTAACAGCACAAACTTGCAACAAGTAGTGAAAACAGTCCTAGAGATCTTATGCACAGAATAGTGAATACAGACAATATTGTATTATAATCATCAAACTTGCTAAGAGCCTAGAACACAATTATTCTAACTACTGAAAAGAAATAATTATGTAATATGATAGAGGTGCTAATTATTGCTGCAGTAGCAATCATATTATAATATATAAATGTATCAAAGTAACATGCTGTACACCTTAAATTTACATAATGTTATATGTCAAGTATATTTCAGTTAAAAAAAAGAAAGATCTTTGGCAAGGATAATTTAGTGAGAATTGAAGCTAGAGGAACATGGATTTTTTTTTTTTTTTTAATGTGACTGTATTAATTTAACTCACAGATTCTCAGCTTTTACTGAGGACATGCAAAATGGATGAAGTTCTTCACAAAATATTCCCACAGGCACTGAGGACTATGTGTAATTCCTGGCACACTAGCTGTAATGCTACTGCTTTCTATTACACTCATAAAAATACAATGGCATGCAAGTAAGTATAAGTGGTATTTACATGACTATTCCTCTAAATATTTTATGGTAAATAACACTTGCAAACTTTGATACTTTATTAAGACTGTGGCTGAGAATCACTGGACTGGGTGAAAAAACTAAGCACATTGGCAAGAGGGAAAGAGAGCATAGAGACAGACTAAAAGGATATGAAATAGACTTGATGTGATGTGGTGACTAACTGGACGTGAAGAGGAAGAAAAGGAGAAGAATCAGGAATGTGACTGAGTCCCTGGTACCATGAACAGTGCCAGGCACCCAGTAAGGCCCAATAAACACAAATTTGTTGAAGAAATGAGCAAATGAAGATACATTTTTTGAGAAAAAAGTAACTCCAGTGGAGTTGAAAATTAGCTCTTTGTTTTCCAAGATTAAGACTGCTGGCTGCTACACCACTACACAGGTTAGAAATTATGTCTTTGTCCACTACTTCACATTAGGAAATACAAAGCAAACTTTTCTTTTTTCAAAAAATATAGTTTTATTGAGATATATTCATTCATACACCATTACAATTCACCCATTTTAAGTGTACTATTCAATGGTTTTTAGTGTATTTACAGAGTTGTACAACTATCACCACAATCTAATTTTAGAACAATTTTATCACTCAAAAAAAAATTAGCAGTTGTTCCCCATTACCTCCCATTTTCCCCCCAGGTAATCATGAGATTACTTTGTCTCTACAAATTTGCTACTTTGGGTATTTCATCATATAAATGGAACCATACAACATACAGTCTTTTGTAAGGGGCTTCTTTCACTTAGCACAATGTTTTCAAGGTTTATCCATGTTGTACCAGTATTTCATTCCTTTTTTAATGGATAAATAAAGATTTCATTGTATGGATATAGACATTTGAACTATCCACTCATCAGATAATGGACACTTGTGTTGTTTCCACTTTTTGGCTATTATGAATGACGCTGTTACGAACATTAATGTACAAATTTGCATTTCTTTTGTGTTTCTGTGTGTGTCTAAAAAGACCAATAAGTCAAGAAATGTTGGCTTCTGCTACTATGGCTGTTATTTTAAGCCAGCCAGGGACTGGTGACTTAAGGGACAATATTCAAAATAAGAAAAAGTAAGTAGAGTCCTGAATAATCTGCAACTGTATTGGAGCATGATACTTTATCACATTACTTTTAACTAAAAATATTTAAGTACTAAAAACTTACAAAAAATTTATCTCTTTAAAGCTATGCTAGCTCTCTGATTATATATACATTCATATATGTTTACATATATGAATGTATATATACAAAATATACTTAGAATAATGCAGTAACGAAAATATTTCCTTCAAGAAAACTTGTTTTAAAATCCCTGCACTGAATACAGCTATAAAGCCTGTGATACTTCTATGTAAACATCACATTGTTCTATTAGTGATCTGATGCCTAAGATATAAATCTTTGTTGATTAATGCGAAGGTGCTATTTTAGCTAGCATACAGAACTGTAAAAAGATCCCTTGAGGAAATGGGTTCTAAAAAAGCTATGAAACATGAAAACCATTAAATGTGAAAAAAATTTTTTTAAGTAGATACTGCTTGTAGTTCTGGAGCATTATTTCATACCAAGCAACTACTGCATGAGATCAAAGAGGCTAATTTAGAAGCATTTTCTAAACTAGCTACAGTTGGACTGGCAATAAATGATGAAGAGGTCTGCCAACAAATTAAATCTTCAGTATGAGGCAACTAAGATTCATTTTTAAAACAGGATCCATTATTAAAAAACTAAATAATAAAATGTGGTAATTAAAAATTAAGGAACCGGAAGACACTGAATTTTTAAATACTACATTTTTTGCAGCAAATACTTTTCAGTTTGCTTTCCCTACCACTTAATCAATCCTGTATTATTTTCTAAAACAGGTTTATCTTTTCACTTCCTGAAGTTTTTCATATATTTTGCCCTTAGGCCAAAAGCTTAACATGTGCTAAAAATACACACACATACCCCCTTATGTTTTCTATCTAGGTCACACAAAGTTGGAGCATCTGGATGTGCCAAGTAAGAATCTGACTCTCGTCAGTATGATGACAGTGCAAAAAACACCTCAATCAAAAATATATTATTACATGCACACCATGAAATTGATTGAAGTTAGCCAAATCTATCCTGTCGCTGTTTCTACTTCGTTGACATACTATTTGAAGGAAATGAAATTAGATGGAACACTCAGTATTTAATCAGTAAACCTCAATTGTGAAGGCAATCTGTGATAATGGGGAAAAGGAGGCTGCACACAGATGATAAACAATTAACTAAAAAATGTAATGCTAATAAGACTGCTTTAGCAAAAGAGGCTCCTTCATTAATATGAAATAAAAAGCATACATATTGGCCTAGAATGCAACCAAACTTTTCATGCAAATTATATGCACAGGTGTACTAAGAAGTTCACATTTTAATTTCTTAAAAGTCAGAAGTTTTAACTACTTCAAGGTCTTGCAATTTGATATAACTGATCTCTATTGCTATCTACTTCTGGATATGTATTTGTACTGATTCTGGTTCAGAAAAGGGTAGGGGAACAAACACAATATAGGAAAAGGTAATTCTTTTCCCCACACTGGTACTATGACAACAATATTAGCTATAGAAGCTTATCACTAAGACAATGCTAAATGTTTTGAATTCAGTATAAAATTATGGGTTATTCCATTACAGTATCAATACTATTGTTAAAGAACGTCACATTCTATTAACATAGTAAGTATTAATATGATTTAACCCATGTTAAGTAGCCTCAGATTTTAAAAAACAATTCCATCTTGGTAAAACACAGCACAATTGTTAATTTAAAATCTCTTATCCTTACTTTTACTCTGCTTAAATATTTATCTTATATTAATTTTTTGGAATAGAATACGCATTATTATTTCCCCTGAAAATTACAAAGAAATCAGCAACTTTTTCTCTGGGGGAAGTGTTGCTTGTAAGAACTAGGCTGATGAAAGACAAAAATGAGAACATTTTTTTCCACTCTACCTGTTCACATTTTGGTTTGTGAACTATGTAAAAGTATGATTTATTCAAAAAGTAAATAAATATTTAAAAACGTAGAGTTAATCTTTCCATAACTTTCAAAGGGATATTGTACACAGTCATCCTCCTGATCTTTAAAACAAGAAAGGTTATTTTCAATTGCTAATCAAATCTTGTATTACCTACGTCAGCAATATGTTTCTTGTTTAGATCCTCTTCTTCATGTTCTGTGCAACTACCTAGACTACTGAAGCAATATCTTCATTTACACTACTACTAAACATATTTTGGTCCATCCTCCAACTGCCATGAGAATTATCTTATTTTATTTTGTTAGTCTCCTACTGAAACACCTTATTTTGTTCCCTTTAGCCACCTGGCAAGAAGTCCACATTCCCATGTAAGCCACAAAAGGTACTTCAGAATGTGGACTCAAGCAACCTTTCCAGCCTCATCTCATACTTTCCTACACCGTTTTCAGCTTTCTCTGACTTCTGATCACTCCTTGCCCACCTAATGTTTCTCCAGAACCAGTTCTAAGGCCACCAGTTTAATAACTGCCTCCAGATTACCCATACTTTTCGATATGGTTTATAGAAAACTCTTCCGAATTAGCCTTTCTGATCAGCTCTTTAATCTTGTAACCCCAAGGCAATCATTACTTCCCCCCATATTTAACTTTACAGAAAAGTTTATTTGCAAATCAAGCTGCTATTGCTTTATAACAACATTTGATTTCAGCTTTTTCTCTGTATTCTCATTGAATAGAACATCTTATCCATTACACTGTTTTTCATGAGACTTTTTTTCTACAAACTTGTTCGTACTTCTCCCTAGTGCATTCTGAATGAAGCTACCCCAACCATCTCTTCTACAATCCAACTCTATCCTCCACATGGTTCTCTAGTTGTTCTCTTTTCAGATTAAGACCAATAATTGATAGAAAATCCACACAAAAGTCCAATAAGGAATCAGAGGACTTGAACAACACTATAGACCAAATACACCTGACAGACATACAAGTATACGCATACCAATCACTCCCCCATTAAGCAGCAAAATACACATTTTTCTCAAGCTCATAGGGATCCTTTGCCAAAAGAGATCATATTAGGTCCCAAAACAAGTCTTAACAAAGTTGAGACTGAAACATACCAAGTATTTTTTCTGACCATAATGGAATAGAATTAGTAATCAATAGCAGAAGGAAAACTGAAAAATTCAAATATGTAGAAATTAAATAACACACTGTTAAACAACCATTGAGTCAAAGGAGAAATCAAAAAAGGAAATTAGAAAATATTTCAAGATAAACAAAAATGAAAACACAACATTCCAAATCTTATGAGGTGCAGCAAAAGCAGTATGAACAGTGAAGTTCATAGCAATAAATGTCTACATTAAAAAAGTCAAATAAACAACCTAACTATATACCTCAAGGAACTAGAAAAAGGAACAACAAATTAAGCTCAAAGCTAGCAGAAGGAGGGAAATAACAAAGATTAGTGTATGGCAGAAATAAATAAAATAGAAAGTAGAGAGACAGAAAAACAATCAATAAAACTAAGAGTTGTTTTTTTCAAATGAAACAAAATCGAGAAACCCTCAGCTAAACTAAGAAAAAAAGACTCAAATAAAATTAGAAATAAAAGCATTACAACTATTAATACCACAGATATAAAAAGAATCATGAGACTGAACAATTATATGAATAATCATGAACAATTATAAGCCAACAAACTGGATAACCTAGAAGCAAAGGCTCGCTTCCTAGAAAAATACAACCTAACTAGTGTCACTGCTTATAGCCTCCTATAATTCTTCTCTGCACACCACTGCCAAACTATCAGAGGTTAACATCTTGATCAAGTAACTTCCCCAACCCAATTTTCTAAAAAAAAATTCACCTTAGCTCTCAAAACTCTTTATAATCTAGCCTTAAATTCTTTCAGAATTTATCTTCCTCTATTCCTTTGTATAAAATACCTACTCACTTAAATCAACTTATTCACTGACCTTAAATGTGCTCTGCACTTTCCTACCAACATCTCTTATGTTCATACTATTTCTCTTCCTAGAATGATCTTGATCCATTCATCCACATTGCCAAATTCTACTATAATAGAATCCCTCTATGATGCACCCACCTTGGGGGAGAGGGGGAGGTCCTAGGTGAGATCACTTTTAAAGGTTGTTCCTATTGTACTGAATCAATAACACTCACCTCCAAAGTGGCCAAAGTCAACCAACCCTTCCTCTTCTGTGAGCTTCTAGAAGTCCCCCAAAGGGGTTCATGATCCAGTAGTAACTGCATCACCTGGGGACTTATTGAAAATGTACAATCTCAGGCCCTCTCTGACCTACTGAATGAGAATCTGCACTTTTAACAAGATTTTCAGGTAATCTGAATGCATATTAAAGTTTGTTTAAAGCACTGATGTAGGCGACCAGGATATAAAACGGACTAGAGAAACACAGTATGAATACCAGGAAGCACTAAGATTGGTGATCATGAATTTAAAGTGGTAGGTACTAGTCAGGAGGGGTGTGTGTTTTCTTCCAGCCATATTCAGTTTTACTGGTTCAGGCACCAATAAGACAAAGAGATGGATTTCACCAGGATTTTGTTAGTCAAACAAATACTGTTAAGTGAGAGAGGAGAAAGAAAATTGAAGTAGTGTCCAAGGAAAGAATAATTATGGACCATGTAATTTAAGCAGGGGAAGGAGGGAATTGAGGACATCAGGGACCAAAAAATAGTTAAAAGGCAGTAGGATCAAGGATCAAAGGTCCAATAGAGGGTAAGGATTGTAAGGGACTAAGCTGGAAAGACAGAGAGTGAAATACTTAACCTGACATTATGGAGGAAGTGCAGTTTTTGGCAATGACAAAGTCTACAGTTTAGCCCCTGGAATTAATGGCTGAGGAATGAATGGCAGGGTGGTGAATAAAATCACTGGAGAAAAGGAGTAAAAGATCTGAGAATCTAGGAAAGCTACCTATGGGAATACTAAATTCACCAGAGTGATAGTGATCCAGGAGTCTAAAGAGCAAGAGTCAAAGGTGAGGGATATTTTTAGAATGGAGAAAAGGAATGGTCTGGAAGTGGCAATGAGGCACAATGATGTGAGAACTAGGGGAGGGAAATTAGTCACCATTTGAAAGGGCTGCAGGGGATACAGGGTTCTCAGGGACAGCCAGGTTTTAGAGCAAGGTGATCAAAGAAAAGGCTAAAAACACAGGAGATTTTACTTGACTGATCATGAAGTGGGGCATTTTAGGAGATGGGGATGTGTGAGAGTTAGAAAAGGCAATGATTTGTATGAGAATAAGAGTCCAGGGGGATAAGGATGATTTGAGGCCCAGGCTTCTGTTGATAGACATAAATAGGAATAAAAATAGAATGAGATTAGGGTTGACAGTCTTAAAGCAGCTCACAGTTTTACAGTCTTGCCTTGACTGTGAGAGTTCTGGGAATCCCATCTGACACCTGCAAATGGAGGCATGGAGAAGAGAGGGGTGGTCTTATTCTGAGAGCAAAGGCTCTCGGAACACATCCACCATGAAGTTACACCTAACTATTCTAGCCTGAAGTAAACATTCCTGCCTGAAGTAAACATTCCTTCCTCCCAATTTCTATAGTATTTATCAATATCATTCAACAATCACTGAACAAGTTTTCATTCTTATTTTCATCTATTTAAATGTTCATACACTTTCACATCTACCTCCTTACACTGTCAGCTCTTTCCAAGTGCAAGCCATCACATAACTATGCCAGAGCACCTATTCAAAGCCCTGTGTCTAGCAGCTGTGAAGAAGCCATAGCAAAGGAGAATGAAAGTTGCATTTAACTTAAGAGATGTGAACTTTAGTTCATCCTCTGCTATATTCAACATTTAAGTTATTGGGTAATTCACCCAAACTCTTGGGGTCACATGAAGATGAAATGGGAAGGGACCAGAATAAAAATACTCTATTTGCTAAAAGATTTGGGTATGACAAAAAAAGATTTTCAGTGGTCCTTCCCAGATGTAAAGATCTAGGAATCTTTATACCTTCTATTATTTTATGATTTGATATATGAATCATCTCATTAGAACCTCTAAGTGACAGAAATGTGAAATTCCAATTTGTAAGAAACATATGGAATTGCCCAAGATATATGCACACATCCTTAAAAATTAAAGAGTTTTAGAATTAAAAAGGGTCTTAGAGATCATTTAATCAACTTTTATTAGCCTAAGCTCAAAAAGCAAGATTTGTGCAGAATTCTCTGGGTATTACTGAACAGAAGCGAAATCTATTGTGCTAAAGTAGAGAAATGTATTAGGATAAATACTAAGTATATAAAATGTATTTGGTTAGAGGACCTGTAAAGGAATAATTATATGGTTTATTTAAATAGGTTAGCAGAGACAAGATATATTCATGGCTCTTAAGAGACTGTGTCCCTGTCTAGTGTTTCCTCCCATTATGCCATCCATGCAAAGCTTTTATGTTTTTCCTGACTAGTTCTAATGAAGACATTATTGGTGACTGAGATGCTAGGCAAGTAAATAAACTAGAATAGTATATATAACTACAAGTGAGAATATACTCTGTAAAAATCTAAGAGGTCACTGGAAAATCCAAAAGGATGACACCTCAAAAATGGATTCATTATATGAGTATGAACTAATACTATGAGGAAGGTTTGAAAGAGGCCAGAGTGTTCACAACTGGTGCTTTATTAATTTATGTATTTTGATTTTAGCACTACCTACATAATTCATTTAGTATTCTACTCCGCGCTTTGTACTGAGTACACATTAAGGGAATACAGATAAGTAAGATGCAGCCCTCCCTCACAAAAGAGGCTTGTTGATAAGGGGAGACAGAATGCAAATCGTTGCCAACAAATTAAAAATTACATGACAGAAATGCAGAAAATGTTATGGAGAAAGTTAAGAAGTAACTAAGTTTTGCTGGGGGATAGGGAAAGTCTTCAGAGATTTCTATAATAGTGTGGATAAACATCAAACTCAGAAACCAACTACGTTAAAATTTGATTGATATATTCTCTCATCTCTACTATATTTCATAGAAGTTAGGTGAAAAGTAAAATAAATTAATATAACAAAGAAAACATGAGAACCATTTAAAAAATTTAGTTATGAATTTTCAAGTAGCAAAACAAAACTTGAACCAACCAATCATAATTGATAATCAGCTCCAAGCTAACTTTAAAATATATCTGAAGAGACATCCACCTCCATTAATTAAAAAAGAAACAAAAACAAAATCCACTCAAACTTTCAAGGTTTGAACTGGCAGAATAATTTCTTCGTAAGGAAGAAACAGTGGAACCACAGTCCTAAACTGGAATTTATCTTTCACTATCCTGCCTCCACAACCCTGCCCAGGATGGGGGAAGGAGAGGATGACCCTTTTAACATTGGGCCAACTGTTAGCAAAAGACTTTTTCTTGATTTCTCATAGCACAACTGAAACAAAACTGGGACATTCCAAAATTTTGGAGTAAAAGGTTAAAAGATTCAAAGAAGAATAAAATGAACAAAGAGAGTATCATGAATGTATGGGACACATATTACAAGCTAGCACTTACTTATCTTTGATTTATAATCCCATAAATGTGTCCCTTCTTTCTCATTCTTGGTCAAACCCTGCTCCTCCGTCCCACCCCCCAATCTTTGGCCACCACCACAAGAGTACCCTCCTAGAGACTCAGAAAACTACATCAAAAGAAGGCACTACCACTCTCACTACAAAATCCCCATTGCCAGTTTTCTGGGTTTCTGTTCCTGGTTAAGGCCCTGCCTCTTCCCAGATTGACTGAAACCAGAGAGATTCAACTCATCAAAGCTGTGTCATTGTTCTGTCAGATCTCAATAGTAAACAAACTGATCCCAACAAGCCTTAACACTCATGTGACATGGAAGTCGGGCATGGGGGAAGTCATTCCTTCAACTACTCTCTCTCTCTTTAGTACCAGTTAAAACTTTCTTATATCAATATTCAATTTACCTTTGCAATATCAGTGGGTTTCTAATTATGAAGACAAAACTCAATTCAAAACAATTTTTAAAACCACACACAATATTTTTGGCAAAAGAAAATATTCACAAAAATCAACAAGTATGAAGTATGAAAGTATCTCATTTGAAATCATAACATTCATGTGTTGAACTAGTGATTTACAAAATTACTCATGTACACATGAAACATCTAAGAACACTAAATTGGTTTCAGATATCATACTGAGAAAAACATGATTATGGGAAATAACTATAAATGAAAACGTATACAGCAGGACTTCACAGGAATTCAGTTATTACAACTAAAGCTGAAAACTGTAGTGCTCATCCTAAGGAATGGCTCTAGCATTTCTGCAAATAATATCTACTTTAAATAAACTCACTGAATCATCCACTTGCAAATTATTTCCCTTTGGCTGTCTCATTATTCAGTATGCTTTCAAGGAACATGATGATGAAAGAAGAAAAATACCTCTTTCTAACATAACCATACTGGCAAGAACATCAACATTATCAGTATTCAAAGAATGTCTTGGCAGGTTAAACCTTCATAAAAAGAAGGAACGCTATCTAATCCAAGATGTCAAAATAGCAATAGTACTTCTCATATTATGTTCAATGTAATTGTTTGTTTCTACTGCAGAAAAAAATTTCAAAAAAAGAAAAGACGCTGATATTGTCGTTTTAATTTTAAGCAAAGGCAAAAGTATTTTTCAGAAAAGCACATGAAGAATAAAAGAAAGCATGTTTAAAAGAAAAAGGCTAAGGCCAGAATTGTATTCAATGTCTAAAAAGACTTATGATAATGTGTCAGTGCTATTTTGGAAAGTTTACAATAAATTTTAACATCTGAGGCACAATAACACTATTAAGAAATAAAAAAGTTGAAAAATAATTTGTACTAAGAGAAAAAAGCTTGAAGGTAGATTGCTTGTTCTACTTCAGTCCGTGATTTCTTTGTGTAGTAATAGCTAGTACCTAAATTTTACTCTAAGACTTGATAATCTTACATTACTTTCATGGTATAACACGCTCAGCATACTCTCCAGGATCTGAACTGCAACTGAAATTGCTGAAGGCCATCAAGGGATGTGTGTTTGCTCAATATAAATTCAGATACAGTGTCCTCCAAAAATATAATAAAATGCTATTACAAAATACTACTTTCCATTCTCAAAAGAAAATGCCTACCACTGATGATGATCTTGGTTGCGAAAATTGTATATAAACTTATCCAAAGCTTACAAGTACATATATATGATTTTAAATATTCATTTCCATCACATGAGGCAACAATCTTGTTTAATTCTTCCATTATGTTTTCCCTTACTCAACATTTTTCTCTGTAGTTGTACTCACTTTTCTTTTATAAATACGTAGTTCCTATCTTCCTATTTTTATCTTTTTCATCTGTATTCCCTTCCTGATCATTTCTTTTGTCCTTGATCTTTTCCTAACTTGGTTATATTCAACTTTTAATTATTAACTGTCCTTTGGATCAAGAGGTCACAGGGTTATTTATATTAGTAGGATGAGCCTCCATCCATCAACATCCTGCAGAATCATAGCATGGTGGAGCTGGAAGGGATCTCAAGGTATCATTTGGTTGAGCTCTATGCCAGCATGAACAGGTGGCTGACTCCTCTAATGTTTTTCTTCCTTTTTTTTTTTAAGATGACCAAAGAGTTTGATTATAAATATTCCACCATAGCTTGGTTTAATACAAAATTTTCTTAACAAGAAAAAGAAAACTGGATAAAAAAAGGTTCTGACCTCAACACTATTACTTACTATAAAATATAATTCCTTTGATCACTCTGAGCTTCAATTTTGACACACAAATAGAAACAACGTTGTCTAACTCATAAAGTTATTGTAAGTGCTCTGAAACCTGGAAAAGAACCATACAAATGTAATGTAGTGTTAAAATGGAAAGCAACACAGTAGAGTGTAAAGAATCTGCACTCTGAAAGCATGCTAAGTTGCAAATCCCATGGAACAATTTACTAGCTGTGCAACATGAAGTAAAGTACTAAACCTCCCTGAGTTAAGGTCAAAGAACTGCAAAACTGATATGTCTACCTCACTTGATTGTTGCTGTGGATCATAGAAGCTTATTGCACCTAGCGGTCTTGGCATTGTGTAGGCCCCCAATAAATGTGAATTCCTTACTCCCCATCAGTTTTTCACATTTCTGCTGTGTGGTTCTGCTCTCCCTCCATTAAATATTTCAAAATGCATATGTGAACTTCTATGAAAAACAAAATAATCAGAAAATACGTAAACCTTCCTTTCCCCTAGGATTCATCAAGCAACAAGAATTCCATACCAGCCCTACTTTTAAAAATGGAAAAAAATGAGGTAGCCTTTCCTTTAAAAAAACAAACAAAAAATTATTCCAAAAAAAAAACTGTTTAGAATAGAAGGTGGAAAATGTCAATTGTGAATTCTATAAAGGAAAAGAACAAGTCTTTATTTATCTCCATATTTAGGAAGCACTAAACATTTCTTGGATGGAAAAGTCTGTTGGTAAAATTACTGATCTTAGAAATTAAAAAATGAAAGTTTAATGAGATTTCATACATATATTAGGTAACAAAGTAAAGATACTCTTTATATAATAAAGATTAAACTAAAAAAATGGAGACAAATTTTTGAAGAAGACTCTTTACATGTCTGATTTAGATAAAATACATTGTCCCTTTACATCATATACCAAAACAATCATATAAAAGTACAATAATGCTTACCTTGTTATGTATAAAAAGAATCCTTAAGTCAGGTTTAAGTATACCATAGCTTATAAGGAGATCGTGGACCTTTTTTATTTCATCTTTACATTTTTTAGCAGTTGAATAAAATTGCTTTCTTACAGGTAGATTCTTAAACAATCTTAAAACAGCTACAGTTGTACCTGTTGGCAAGTAAGAAGAAAGCATATTTAGATGTGGAAGGAACTTCAGATCTTCACGTCCTTCTATCACTGAAGTCCAGTCTTCCTTCACCTCTGGGAACCCAAAAAAGACTCAACTTTGCAAGACATTCTAATCCTGTGCTAGACTGCTCTATTTGTAATAGGACCAACATGCTAAGTATGATCTTTTCTTCTACGTGGTCTAAATAAGAATAATTTTATTAATATTTCTATGACTGCAGAGAAACATGGGCTCTCCAGAATGTAGTAATTCTGCTGATATTCAAACCACCTAGGAATGATTCTTATTCTACACTTTAAGGCTATATAGCATATGTGATAACCTTAATTATTCCACTAAAATGTCTTATCTGAACTATCTAATTACTTGGTTTAATATACCCTCATCTTCTGAACAACAACAAAAATTCAAGACAGAATAATCTTACAAAAGGTCCTTTTTTAATTGTCAATTTATTTAACTAAAAAGTTGACTAAATATAAAATTATAGTGCTTAAGTGTCAGGTTAATAGTCAGCTTTTGTTAAAAAAAAACACATGAACTTCGGACCACCTTTTCCTCTAAATTCTTTAACACAGCAATTGTTTTAAAAGTTCTTATCTGCTAATTCAAGTATCTGGGTTATCTGTGAGTTTGCTTTTATCAACTATTTTTTCTATTGATTACGGATCCCATTTTCCTTTCATCTCTCTTAATATTCTTATTTTTGCAAGACACTGTATATAAAAGAACAATAGATACTAAAGTAGATAATACTTTTCCCCACAGAAGGCACTTCATTTCCTCTGCTGAGCAACTAGAATGAAGAGTGCATAACTCTTCACTATAATCAGGAGTTTATCTGGGTTGGAACTGAGTTGCCCCTTGATTTAGTTCCAGTTCACTGCCAGTTTGAAATATCTTGAGAATGGAAATAGGTCTCTTCCTCTGCAATGCTTTGGGATCTAAGCACTGCAAGACTTGAAGATCTTTCTTCCTCTCTCTAGCTCAGTCCCAACTATCCTCATCACTGTTTTTCACTAAAGTTCTCATGAGATTTGGCATCTAGGGTGAACTAGCTCTGTGTTTGAGGATCCCATCTTCCAGTCTCTCAAGACAGCTGACATGTGACTATTAAAAGTTCAGCCGGTTTCTCCTAGGGCCATAGAAGAGCCCTTGCCTGTGGTAGGCTTGCTCCTTGGCCCACTATGCCTCCAGACTCAGTTAATGCTCCCAGGGATGCAAGCGGCCACGATCTCTTCTTGTCTAGGAAAGGGTCAACTCTTGAACTTAATTCACTTCAATTTCTTTGTGACATTTTCCTTCAATGGGCTTAAAAAAAAACAAAAAACAAGCTTTTAAAATTGTGTGTTTTTCCCCTCCTTGCTACATAGAGTTCTGGAAATCATCTACATCCATCATTCTCTTGTTGAAAGGTGACACTCCTACCCCTTCTCACCTACCATTTTCAAACTCAAATGTTCCTTTCTGAAAAATTCGCTAACCTTTCTCTTAGCAGCTGGTGGCTTCTTTTTACTGTCATTACTTATTTGCTCATCAGTGTTCTCCACTAGCCTGTGACAAATATAATGGCATATACTGTAGTTATGAACAGACAGTGGGAAGGAAGGCAGGCAGAAATCAGTAGGGCAAAATATAAATGTGTTCACGAAAGAAAAGATATACATTGATTCTTAAATATATGTCATGCATCAAAGACCACACTATACCTAATCCATTTACTAATCGATAAATAATTGCTTCAGCAGCTAAAAATATTCTCTCAGAGTAAATTGAAAATTACCAGTAAGCCAAGACTTATACACGTTTGAATAAAACTTAAAGATGGAAAACTTTGCTGATTCCAAATGAAATGTGTATCCTTAAAAAAAAGTACCAAGGAATATTGGCCAATAGGAGGCCCCAGTATACTATCATATTTTACAAGAGAACTGCTCAGCTCTCTAACATTAGCACATTCTACAAACACCAGAATTAAACTGAAGTCTTGTAATACGCTCCCTGTTATATTTTTACATGACCCTATGTTATGCCATTTAAAGGCAGCTATTTATATTCCTAATGTAAAGAGGAATGGTTGCTTGAAATATCAAAGTTTTCTTAAACTATTGAATGAATAAAGTTCCATTATCAAGATGAAAAAATTCTTTCAATACAGGCACAATCACACATAGCAGTTATTTATAAAGAACATGATGTTCTGCTCTAATAACAGGGTAGGGAAAGGAAATACCCAGATCAGAGTACTTTAAATATACTACTTTTGATATCTGAGAAATTCCTAACAGAAGTACTAGGAGGTATTAAAAGAATCTGTCCAGGAGGATAAATTGATTTAGAAAGCTTAATACTGATTACCCAGAGTAAAGGGAATAATAAAGATGAGCAACACCAACAGAAAAGACTAAAACAAATAATTTCGTCAGGGTTTTTGGTAAAAGAATGTAAAAGCTGGAGATTTTTACATTTCTTGTTAAATTTTTTAATTATTTTAAAATATAAGTAAACAGAAGGGTAATTTAAAATGACATACTGTTAAACAGACAAATCATTTTTAACGGCTAAATTAATCCGTAAAACAAATACCTGTGCTAGTAAAAACCAGAACTGGAATTTCCAGTAAACTATTTATAAACATTTTAGAATATGGTTTTTAAAGGGTAACAAACTTTGCAATGTCTGAAGATTTTGTTATACTAAGTTGTCCCTGCACCCACAGTTAGGCTACCTTCAGGTGCCATCCTATCAGATCATATGAGGAGTGACTGCTAAGTAAAGATGCTCACACCACAGCAGAAATTAATCTACAAGAACCCTAAATGCACAGGTATTAATTAAGATGGTTGAACTGTAGTTTTATCTTACACAGAAAATATTTAAATGGAAGCTGAATGACAGCTGGTGGTGAAATGTGAGTCTGTGATTCAATCACTCAAAAACTATCAGCACTAAGGCAATATGAATGTAAAATGCTTTTCAAAGTGTTTGTGGATTTCTATAGTATGTCCACCTAGAGCAATTTGAAACTAAGAGCTTAATTTTTGGTTGTTTACCTAGCCAATCAACTGTAATTAGGAGAAAAAAGTGAATTACAACAGGCAATTACTACTAGTTTAGCAACCAGTGGCTTTCCAAGTATGTTGCTTCTTAAGGTAAAAAGAATATTGCTAAAGAAAATAAGGTTAGTTTACTGACTGTAGAAATTCCAATAAGAAACGAAAAATCAATCATCAAATGGGCAAAGATCAGAAGGATTCCATATTTAAGAACTGTTATTTCATAGTTCTCATGGAGATGAATAGAGAAAAGCATGAGAAGTATGAGTGATGCAAAACCATTGGCCATCCAGATTAGACCGGTTACTAAGATAAAAATAAATACATTTAAGTTTTATAAGGTGACTAGATTACTTCAAAGTACTCTACTGGATAGGCACTCAAATATCTCCTAATGGTTTCCTAATTTGAACTCCTAAGAACTGGGGTCAGAGCATTTCTGGAGAGGGACCATATTTAAAAAGGCCTTCTCTTTGTTCTAACCTTTCACACATTAAAAAAAAAAATCACAATCTATTATTTTAAATAAAATATGTACAATATTATTATACACTAAATTAAACAGTAATTAGATTAGCTCATTTTTATTAACTGGATAAATAAGGAAAAATGTTAAATCTGTTTTCTTAGGAGTTTCTATTAATCCTTTCCCCTATGTAGATACAAAAATACTAATTCTTAATGGGCAATAAGTAATCAGTAACTAACTGGAGGTTTATCAAAAAAGAGAGAGGATTTGGCATTAGTATTAAGACACAAGGAAACAAATTTCAATGAAGGTAAGTCATTTGAAAAAAATAAATCCAATAATTTCATACATAAATCCCTTTTCAGATCTAATAATTCTTTTGAACATGACTTTAAAGAGGTCATACCTTTAATAGTCTCTCAACTTTAAACATCCCATCACCAGAAGTTAGCAGTATAAAAAAGATTAAAGGAGATATGTGAAACTCAAACCCGGAGAGATTTATTTCCCCCTTTAGAAATAAATAGTAGAGAAACTTAGAAATATAAGATGTCAGTTAAAATGTAATAAAATTACTTCATGTATAAAACCACTAAAGAACTAAATGACAAATAGCAATAATAATGTATTTATTCACTGCAAACAATACAGAAAGGAAGGTGGTAGGTTAGAGTATTAGATGAAATATTAGCAATGAGTTAACAGTTGAAACTGAGTGGATATTCTATCCACTTGTGTGCATGTTTGAAGTTTTCAATAAATAAATAAATGAATAAATAAATACATTTTAAATTATTTACTTAATCATAGTATCTTGATGGTGTGATGTATTGCAATGATAAGCAAATCAATGTTTTAGGCATTTCAGTAAAATATTATCCTTCATATATCAAGAAGACACTAGTAATCCATAATGCTCTTACAGTTTTTACAGAGTAACTAATCCATGTTGTCCAGTCTTTCACAGTTCCTCTTGAGAACAACTCTTAAGTATTTAAGAGACTGTTGGCTAGAGTACAGGCTGAATGTTCACTTGGCAGTTAACTAGCTATGACCAGGACCAAGCCCAAAGCAATGTATTTGAATTTAAGGAGTAAGAGTTTTGAAATCAACTATTAAAGAATGCTACTAAGCTATTCTCTTACCTTGTCCAAGATGTGAAGGTTTTTGAGAAATTATGTGGCCACTGCTATCTAAAACATACTGGGTGCTAAAATTATCAGTAGCTGTCCTGGTTGTAATTAAAACCTGGAATAAAAAAAATTCTAATAAAATTACAATTTTAGATACTGCAGAGGGCTCTTTATCAAATCAGATTTAAAATAATTATCATATATTTACTTAACATTGAAAAATTTTACTTAATAAAGTCTCATGACCAGTTCTCTTATAATATTCCTTAGAGTTATACTAATAAGCAGCAAGTCGGTTTTTTAATGTTAAATTACTGATTTTCCATTTTGAGTATTTTACTCTAAGTAAAACACTCACATATTAATCAGTATATCTGAAATGGCTATTTTTATTATATGTATTATACAACTTACATTTGTAAAATCAAATACTTCAACTGCTTTAGGAAAGTTTGCTCCCTAACAGACTATTCTCAAAAATTTATTGCTAAATAATCCTTTTGTAAAATGGTAACTCCCTCCTACTTTTATATGCTATATAAAACTGCACTTCTGTATTTCAAGTTAATGGTTTAAAAGAATAAAAACATAAATCATACACATACATATATATGGCCATTTTTCTTCTTTTTTTTTAAATTAAATTTATTGGGGTGACAATGGTTAGTAAAATTACACAGGTTATAGGTTTCAAGTGTACAATTCTATAATACATCATTTATATATCACATTGTGTGCCCAGTCATTTCTCCTTCCAATTTTTTCTTAAACCACGCTTTGAACTCACTATTTAAATGTAAAATTTTTATTAATTAAAAAATGTTTAGCATTAAAACATGTAAGAATTAAGAAAGGATTTCATTCAGCATGAAATATTTCCTAAGATGTGAATCATAGAAATATAAACTTAAGAAGGTCTGCACTCTTTTGAGCTACCCTCTCCCTCAGCTTCCTGTTTACCTATCTCGTGAGATTAGTAGGAGAGTATAACAATAGTAAACCCACACCCTTGCAAGAAAATACCACAGGTGGGGAGTGGGGATACTGGCAAAGAAAGCAGGGTGGACTCAGAAAAGCGTAGCTCCTCACACTTCAGAGAACAATGCCCACCCAAAACTGGAAGCAATCTTTCTTGGCCATCCTTGGACTGAGCAGAGTTGACTATTTTAAAATAAATCTATATAATTTAAGAAGAATCTGCAAAGATCCAGTTCCACTGCTGGAACTCAATTAGGTCCAGCTGAGTCAACATTTGATGGTCCTATCACCCTGTCTTAACCATGCACGGATTTACTGGATGTCATATGGCTCTGTGGAACACGTGGGAACCATACAGGGAATAATGGATTCACACGAAAAAGCATGGCTTCTTTAGCTCACAGTGTTTCCGCGAAAATAAGACTGGGTCTTATATTAATTTTTGCTCCAAAAGACGCATTAGGACTTATGTTCAGGGGATGTCATCCTAAAAAATCATGCTAGGGCTTATTTTCCGGTTAGGTCTTATTTTCAGGGAAACACGGTAGTAGAGTCTGTTAGATTCTTTCTGAGGGGAACGTCCATAAAATCCTTATTAGGGGCACTGCTTCAAGATGATATTTCTGTAATAACTATTCTTCAGTACTCTCAAGTGATTATTTTCCTTCTTCCAAAAATATATACTATGGTTCAAAAGTTGTGTGATTTAAAATGTTTCCTGACAATTAATCTTAATCTTCCCTGCTACATCACAATTCTATTGTGTTCAATAGTGACTTCTTCTAATAATGTTTGTTCAAAACAAAGAGGACAGATTGCTAGAGATTTCCTTTCTTGTCTCTAATTTTGCTATGATTGTCCCTTTAAAAACAATTCTACATTTAACCAACCACTTCTCCAAAATGCCAAGGTCAACTGAATTCTATTTCTATTCTCCAAAGAACTAGCCACCTGACCTAAAGTTGGTGTCACTAAGCAAAGGCGGCCCTGGAACTCTGAGTTCTAGTACTAACGCTGCCAGTCGCTTGCTAGATGGTCCTGAATAAATGATTACACTATAAGCTTTAAGGGGAGGGTGATGATAAGATGAAGATGATACTAATACTTTATAGTGTTACATGGGTTTTTGCTTTAACTATGTCATAGCACTTCACAAATATAAACTTGTTCATCCTTTAAAAACATTAGTGAATGAATCTACTCCACCCTAGATGAATAAATTGAAGTACTAAAAAGCAAAATAGAACCTTAGTGGTCATAATATAACATTTATGTTAAAGTGAAAAAATGAAACACAGTATTATTTTCCAATATCAAAAATTTTTAAATTAGAATGTGTAGGGTACCATGAAAATTTATTTAGATAGGAAATACTTTGCAATTCATTGCTAAAGACAGTGAAAAATAAAACGCATAAGCATGTTTCACAAATTAATGAAATACAGTGTGTTCCTCAGAGGAAGGAATTGTATTTCATCTCATCATATGACCCTGTGTCCTGGGCAGGAAACCTTTTTTTGGACCAGGCACAGATTCAGAACGTGTTAGCAGTCCAGTAGCTAGCATCTGAAGTTGTAGTCACTCCATCTCAGGAGCATCTCTACTATTACAAATTATTACTGGTGCTTCTTTACTGGAGACATTGAGGAATTGTGGCAGTGAACGAATCTAGTGTTCTTACTAAAAGAAATAAAGAAATTTATTTAAAGAATTTTAAAAGGAGAAGTTTATTTTAAAACGAGAAGTTTCAAAAGTTCTTAGAGGACCTTAGAGGTTATATTAGCTATCAGTTACCAAAAACTGACTCTTTTGTCCTCAGTTACTGAGTTTCAAGAAATTATAGTATTATTACAAAGTTAGAATCATAAAAGCATCTAAACTTTAGATAAGCATAATTTTTCTTAATGTTTTATATAAAAAGTAAATTAAAAACGTAAGCTATATCCTGGTGATTTACATAAAAAATCCTCGCTTAATAAAAATTCATTTAAGATAATTATGCTGAAGTCTTGTTTTTAATGTTCTTTTCCTGACTTTTGGAAGGATACCTTGGTACAGAAACAGATGTCTGAAAACTCATGATTCAGTTGAAACATGGATTTTGCCTGAACGACTGAAAGAAAAATGTCTTCCTCTGTGTGAGTCTGCAGCCTGTGCACAGCTGTACATTAATCTGAGCACTCTAACGTCAGAACTTCTCCCACTGTGGGAGAACTAGCAAGAAAGAGACTTTGGCCCTAGCTTTTCCCCTTTCAACAGAGTTCTATTACCTGTGAAGAGGTTGCATTTAGGAAGCAGGCTATCCCAACTGCTTCAAAATTCCTGTGCCTATTCTCACTAAAGCTCTACCACCATGATTCTAAAGTGCATAGAAGGTACTCTACACCGTGGAACAGGAGGCAGCAACCATCAGAGTGATGCTAGGAGCTTCCCCCTACCCTTTTACAGCTACGTGAGCCCTCTAATAAGGGAGCCTCAACTGCCATCTTCAAAAAAAATGACTTAGCTTCTCATTCTGCCCTCTTTAAGCCATGGATGTTTAATGTAATTTAAAATAGAAACAAACCTACAGATCACAAAATTATGTATAGTGAACTTGAGAGATCAGAATAATACCCAGCACACTGTAACCACTTTATAAAATGTTGGATGAATGAATCAATAAACATGGGTGTTATGCAGAGGATGGCTGGCAACTCTGCTAATTCTTCTGAGAGAAAACCAAGAGAAAAAAAAATGAAGTTATGCTACAGAATAAAGACTTTTGGTGAGAATTAGAAGGACCTTACTTAGGAATGGCTGTAAAATTTACAAAGGATTTCCCCAAAATGTCGAGGAGATTCCCCAAGAAGGGAAGGAGCAAGGCTGATATCATTGCCTATATGATACAGCTGCATACTACTTTCCATATTCAAGTCCAGAGTGAAAATAACTTTTACCTGTGTGGCACATGACACTCGCTATTCAAGATACTTAATATGTGTTATTTCCTTTGACCCTCAAATCATTATCATCACTTTACAGATTAAGGAAAAAATAGATTCTCAGAAAAGGTAACCTGTTTTATGCCTTTGGCCAAGTCTCTTAAAAACTTGGGAATGAGAATCAGGCTTCTCACTCCTTGTTTTGAGTTTGTTCTGATTTTAAGAAAACAACAAAACAGTTCTGTATTCCTCTTAATATTGAAGTGTAATTTAGCTTCCATTTAAAAATCCAGTTCAAAAAACTTGTATGAGTTTCTTAAAGATTTCTTTGGAAGGAGAAAGATCATTTTTAACATGTTTAAAATATCTACTTATAAAGAAATAAAATCTTTTATTCTGTGTTTAATCATGTGACAGGAAAAATATATACAGTCTTCATAAAAAATTTTATGACTAGGTCCACACAGGATTTTCACTCTCTAGCTCATTCTACTTCAGTATGCTCAGTAATTAGTATCAGAAATTTAACATTAAAGAATGACAAATATCCCCAAATTATTGCTCTACAAAGAATAAATTTCAAGAGAAGTTATGCTTAATATGATTTTAAAGAAAACTGTATCCGTCAATTTGTGTCAGTCACTGATACATTCATTATAGAGTATGGAATCAGTAATTCCATTTTAAAATACCAATAGGATACTTGCAGATATAAAGAGAATGTTTTACTCCTTCGGACCATTTAATTTTAAGACTGAAAGTCATTTTATTATTGACAAACTGGAAAACTGCCTATTCTTTTGAAGTGTATAAATAAAGAACATACAATTAGATATATTTTAAATTTCTCTAGTCAATTTTGCTGTAAGTCTTAAGCTTTTCTTAACTAAAATTACTAACATCTTTAAAATAACCCAACAAAAATAATTTCAGTAATTTTGAGGAAAAGCTGTTACTTTCTGTATTTCTGAAACAGTATTCAGAATCCTTCCACATAAATTTCAACTTGACTTTTCCTTGATAACCTACCTATTGAACGTACCACTGCAGGTCTGTAATATTTATTTAATACGAGATATTTTTAAACTTATAAATACATTTCTAACCATGCTAATCATGCATGATCTACTGTGAAAAACTCAGTGCTGGGAGGCATGAAATTAGAACTGAATTCTTAATTCCACCATCGACATACTATGTGTCCCTAAGTAAGACACAATTTTCATTTTCCATTTACTTCACTGTACACAGTTCCTCTGAAATAAATTACTTAGCACAGCATCCTGCATACAGATAAAAAAGTACTGACTGTGTTTTGAAGTTGGGGCGAAAAGAACTGGCATTTGTTCTTCACAAGACCGTAGTTTTCTTGTCAGTAGAATGAGACCGAACCATAAAACCTCATTGTAGGGTGGCTTACGCATGAAGAAGACTGAGACGGAGACTAGTGAGGAGGATGTTTATTGGGGTGTGCTCCTAGGATGATTTCCTGTGGGGCAGGGCAGAAAGAGAAGTGGGGCTGGCTGTGCCAGTCACAAGGCCTGGGCTGATGGGCCCCCCGCACTCTGGAGCACAGCAGCATGGCAGAGTCATTGAGAACTGGAATAGGGCCTTTACAACCCCTCGTCAACCAGTCATTGGATGCAGGTTGCCCTGTATGACATAAGGTCATACTCAAGCCTCTTGCTGAAGGGCAATCTCCAGAGGAAGACTCAGCTGTGAGCCTTCAGGCGCCAATACTCTTGGTAGCTGGGGGAAATGAGTGCTCAGTCCTGAAGTGGTGATCTGGGCACTGACCAGGGTCCAGTACTTTACCACCAATGTTCTGTATTTGTCTGGGGTTTCAGGCACAATAAAACCTAAATCATCATCAAAAAAATTTGTCTGTGACAAAATAATACATATTGTAATATTCCATTTAAATGAAGTTCAAAAACAGACAGAACTAATCTATATCAACATAGGTCAGAATAGCCATTACCTTTGAAGAGTACTGAATGGGAAGGAGCATGAAAGAACCTCCAGGGGTTCTGACGATGGTCTATACCCTCATCTGGAGTATACATATGTAAAAACTCATTGTGTGTGGGGGGGTGTTCTTTGGAAGAACATATATGTTCTTCCAAAGACCAAAGATTTACAAGACAAGAGATTCCATAAAATGTTGTTAATATTTTTCTAGGATAAACAAACATTTGACACAGCAATGTGAAAACCAAACATAATTTTTTTAAGTTTACAGTTTTCTATTATTGTGATACTTGACAATTCTTTCACTCCTTTTGTAATTTTGATGAACAAATTATTTTAAGTATTTATATTCAAGGCATTCCAATGTCTCAAAACTGAAACAAAAGACAAAATGATTAACTTAGATATCAAGTGGGTTCAAGCAACCATATAAAGAAACAAGGTAGAGAATATCACTGGACAAGAACTTGCAAAACTGCCATGTAAAATCAGAACTACAGTGAAGATTTGGATAAATCATGTGGCTTATGTGGAACATTTTAAAAGACTAAGTATAGTGCTGCCACCTAGCAGAGAAAGCTAATAATGACTAATTTCAGTTCTGACAGATTATACATATCTTAGAAAATACAGAAATGTCAAATTACATATGTTTCAACAATACTCTGCCAAAATAAAGCTTAAAGACTATCTGCCAAGTTTGGACAACAGCTGAAAAATCAAATACTTATGTTCTTAAACAAATTATATGATTTCTAAAATAGCCACTACAAGCTTAAACAATAGTACTAGTACTGGGAGCTTCAGAGGTTCCTGGTACAAACTCCATCCCATTTTAAAAACAGATCTTTCTGCAAGATCCCAGGGCTACAGGTTCCCATATACGGGCTCTGGGGAGAAATACGGGCAATGACAAGTTGTGCCCTCTAGACACTCTTCCCTAAAATCTATTTAGAGACTCAGTGAACTCTAAATGAAGTGCTGAGAAAGATAACAGAAGCATAGGGTGTGATAGCTTTTGGACAGAAGTTTTCAGCAAAGTGCACTTAAGGAATGACAAGGTCTTTCCTCCTTTAGCGATGTCTGAATACCTCTGGCTTCTAAACAGTCAGGGCCCCTAGTCCCCTGTGCTAGAAAAGCAAAATCGCTCACTTTAAACTCCACCTCCTCCCTCACCCCCGATTTTTATGATATAGGCATCAATCACCTCACAGAGCTTCAAAGTCAAAAGAGTAAATTATACCTAGCTGGGACCCTATCCACAAAAAAATGGAGAAAACCTACACTATGCCAGCACCCCAAGGGCAGAAGGAGGACCACATTAAGCCCGGAGAATATATTACCGCTCAGGAGACTAGGCTACTAAATAGTTGTCCAGAAACCAGAGGAGGAGATAGAAATGGTATCTTGTGTCCATAGCACTTTTCAGGGACAATAGGTTATAATAAAATCCTATCATTTTATTGCACCTGAGCATTCTCACCTACATAAGGTCTACCAACCTAAGCACAAATGAAGGATTACACAGCCACGGGCCAAACTTAGCTAACGAGACCCTCACAATCACCATGTGACTCACTAACACACAGGTACTATCCCTCTATAAAACAGAGCCAAACACACAGACAAACAATACAGTGCACACATATAAACACGCGTGCACACGCACACACACACACACAAAACTAGTGCAGAGTACTGTGGTAAAACATAACTGAGATACATGCAAATGAAGTGAGCAAATTTCTCACTTGATGGGCTTTGCCGCAACTGGTTACATAATCTATGGCAGAGGCAGTGAAGTATAATTGGCTCTTGGCAATCCAGTGGATCAGGCACAGAATTTAGGGGTTTATAGACATTGAAAACACCTTATCATCAGTCAGAAGAGCAAAGTTCTAGGATCCAATCTGTCTCTACTTGCCAGGGCTTAGGCCAAGTCAATTCACATCTCCAGAACACAATCTAATTATCTGTGTTAACTAGAGTAGTATTTCCAGAGTGTGTTCCACAGAACAACAACAAAAACAGTGATATGCTTCTCATAAAAGGGTTTCACAGTCAAGCAGGTGCAGGAAAATGTACCTATTATAAACCACCAAACTTAGAGATTCACAACGTGCTTTAGTATAGCAAAGGCTCTGAAAAGTGCTTATAGTTAATATATCTGTTTAATTTTATTTAATATATGTTTTCCAAGTCAATGGGCTACTAAATCACTTTTTCCTCTTGTAAATATTAACACTGCAAAACACACTTTGCTATTCCTCAAAAAATTAAATAGAATTACCATATGACCCAGCAATTTCACTTCTGGGTAAATAATCAAAAGAACTGAAAGCAGGTACTCAGACATTAGTACACCCATATTCATAGCAGCATTATTCACAATAGCCGAAAGGTAGAAACAACCCACATCAACAGATAAATGGATAAACAAAATGTGATTTATACATACAATAGAATATTATTCAGCCATAAAAAGGGATGAAATTCTGATACAGGTTACAACATGTACAAACCTTGAAGACATTATGCAAAGCGAAATAAGCCAGATACAAAAGGACAAATACTGTATGGTCCTATTTATATGAAGTACCTAGAATAGTCAAATTCATAGAGAATGTAAAACAGTGGTTACCAGGGATGTGCCAAAAGGAGAATGGGGATTTATTATTTAGTTTAACATATAGAGTTTCAGTTTGGGATGACAAAAACGTTCTGGAGATGGATGGTGATAATGGTTGCACACAATGTGAATGTACTTAATACCATTCAATTGTACACTTACTAGTGGTTAAAATGATGATGAAAGGAGACTAGACTTCGGGTGGTAAGCACACAATAGAGTATACAGAAATTTATATAATGTAATATTATTAATCAATGTTCTCAATAAATTTAATTTTAAAATATGGTTAAAATGGCAAATTTTGCTATGTACATCCATCACAATAAAAAAAAATTCTGTCAAATACTGGCTTAGTTTTTTCCTTAATTCTAATATTCTGTAATTATAAAATCACTAAAATAGTCAATATAAATTACCTTACCTCTGCTACACAACAAATTGACCCCAAGGCTTCTCCACGAAAACCATAAGTTGTCAAATTTTCAAGATCTTCATGACTATTTATTTTTGAGGTGTAGTACTTCATTGCCATTACAGGTGCATCAATGGCCTTGATACCTTCACCATTGTCTCGCACCTCAATTTTATCAAATCCATAATTCTCCTGCACAAAGTTAAATAATACTTTTAGTATACAAAGACATTAAACTGTTACAACATTTAAAAACAGAAACACAACTGAAATAATTTTGTCATTTATGCATCTTTTACGAAACCCTAATAATCTTAAAGAAGTGAGTTTAATTTCTTAAGTTTACTAATTCCTAGTTATGGTACAATGGGCAAATCACTCATTTTTCTAGGACTCAGATTCAACTATAAAATAAAAAAGTCAGTCTGATCTTTAAGGTTCCCTTGAACTGTCTCAGTATCATAGGTATTCATGTTAAATTTATGTTTAAACTTGACTAAGATAATTTTCTAAATTATATATGAATATTATATTCTAAATCTGACAAAATACACCTAATTTCACAATCTCAGTAAGTTTTTAATTTGAAAACCAAGAAAAAATATCCCTCATCATTTAGTTGAATCATTCAGTATTCGTAGTGTAATACTAAAAATATGCATACATAACATAAACAAAATCTAAATTCCTATAGCGATCACACTTTCTATGAATATCATATTCTAAATCTGACAGTAAACTTCTATCATAAGCTTGACTTCAAAGTTTTATGTGTATGGCCACAGATGCAAGTTGCAAAGGGAAAAAAGTCTGCCTATAATTACCAGAACTCTGGTATTCAAATAATACCACATCTTTTCAATAACCTAAAATTATTTAATACTGTTTATGTCAGTACTTTTTAGATAAATTAAATATACAGATGATGGGGAGAGACACCCAAGATTTAGTTCCTCATCTCTCAATCTAAAATTAAGTTATTCTGGGAATAGTTGCTCTGTTTTTTATAGAAAAATCATTAACTATAGAAATGCAAATCTTTCTCTATAAATAAGAACTCCGAGCATCTGAGAAAAATAACACAAAGATCTGCTGAAATGTTTAAAATACTATCAACCTGTTAAATTAACTAATTATGAAAACATTCCTAGCCAGGATAGTTATTATTGTATGAAACCATAATAAGACAGGATTTATGCAGGACAACACAGTTATTTTAAAACTCTACAAAGCAGAGGAAGAGAAACTGATAAATGTCAAGAGACTAAAATACATAAAATGTAAAATACATAAAATAAAAATGTATACTTCCATTTACTTTTATAAGAGGACTTCTGTTGGCTTTGTAACTCTACTTTAAAAAAAAATATGTTTTTCTTCCAGAGAACTTTAAGAACGAAATGTATGTCTGAGTAAGATTCTTAAATGAATATGTCAGATGTAATTATCTAATCCTATTTAATTACTATCCATTGTATTCTAATCAGACTAAACTGAAAATATAAAATGTCTAAGAAAAATAAATTTTCTTTCGGTTTAACAAATTTTTTTCCACGTTTATAAAGCTTATACTTAAAAACAAAATACAGGTTTGATATGGTATAAAATAGTTCTCAGCATCAACTGGAAACATGTTAGAAATGCAAATTATTGGGCCCCACGTATAACAGAATCTGAAACTCTCGGGCCCATTAACTGTTTTAACAAATCCCATAAATTATTCTGATGTACCCAAACATTGAGAAGCCCTGGCAGAGGAAAGCTCTTGAATTGGTTTCAGAGTCAGAAAGACCTGAATTCCAATCTTAGCTCCCTTACTTTTGAATTATATGACTTTGGGCAAGTTCTCAGAACCTTATTTGTGAAGTGGGTACAGTAGCAGCTAATTCACAAAGTTTTTTATAAGGAGCAACCAGTATTTTATGTACACATAATATATAAATATATACCGTGTTTCCCCGAAAATAAGACCTAGCCAGACAATCAACTCTAATGAGCTTTTGGAGCAAAAATTAATGTAAGAGCTGGTCTTATTTTACTATAAGACTGGGTATAATATAATATAACATAATATAATATAATATTAGTAATATGATACTGGGTCTTGTATTAATAACTAAATTAGCAAAAATTAAAGCTGATTGTTTGGCTAGGTCTTACTTTCAGGGAAACACGGGGGTATATGAAAAGGGTAGGTCTCTTTCCTACAAAGATATTCGTATCAGTATTATTTCTAATACTGCAATGCTAGAAATAATGTAAATATTTGATAATTAGGCAATTACAAAAAATGTATTCTTACATTCACTCAAACAAATTTATTCACCATTTATTTACCATTTATATACCATTTATTCACCATTTATGTAGCAGGTACTGGCCAGGTATGGTGGACACAAAAATAAAAAAATGTACAGACCTTACCTCTATGAGCTAATAATTTATAATAGTGGCGGTAAACATGCAAAATAACTGTAATAAATCATGAGTGTCATGTCATATCAACTCAAATGATTTAATATGTAGCACTTAAATCCAAAAATTGTGAAAACTATGAAGCAACAAAGGAAAGTTTTGAAATAAGATTAGGCAGAAAAAAATAAATGCAAATGAGAATATATAAACAGGTATATATCAATGACCAAGGATAAATATTAATAGAAAATACAAATTAAACTCATGTTTTAGGCAATGGAGTCCTAAAGAATAAGTTTTTCCTTTAATGTTACTAATGTTGTTTTAAATTAAAATTTATTTTTAAGAATTTACTTTTAAATAAGACAAAGGGTCCAATGTCCTAAGACTAATTTACTGCTACATATAAAGAAAAGAAAGGTAATAGTTGTAAGGAGGAAATGTATGTCCAGCCCTTTTTCGCTTTAAAGGTATTTGGCTTCCCAGGGACGCTCACCAGTTTAACATCTATGCTTGTGGCACCGGCATCCAAGGAGTTTTCAATGAGCTCTTTTACAACACTGACCACTGAAGTGATTATCTGGGAACTTGAAAGGAGGCGAACTGTTGCTGCAGGCAACTGTTTCATTCTAGTTTTTAACCGAGTATCTAGAAGATAAAAATATAAGTTGTAAAACTAAAAACTGCTAAACATTCCTAACAAAACAATATTAAGTTGGTGCAAAAGTAATTGCAGTTTTTACAATTGTTTTTAACCTTTTAAACCGCAATAACTTTTGCACCAACCTAAGAGCAACACCAATAGTAAAAGCAGCTTGCATCGATAGAGCCTCACTGCATGCCAGACTCTAATGTAAGCACACACAGTACTAAACCATTTATTTCTTAAAAATACTCTAAAATAGATGCCATTATCATCTCTATTTTGTAAGACTAAGGCACACAGAAGCTAGTTGGTAAATCACGCTATGGTAATAACTGAAGAAAGATAAGCATAATTGTGCTATACTGAGTGTATATGTGATCTGCCGGGCCAGGAGGTACTGTCACTGGGATGCCGATGTCAGTCAAATGCCTTAATGGCAGTCTCACTTAAACATCATCAGTTATCCATATGTTTTGATGAGTTACTATGTCTTTTTCAATTACTGAGTTCTTTTGGAATTAGGATCTCCAGACCCTAGAATTGCTGTTAATCTGAACTAGTCAGATCCCAGACACATCAGGTAACTACCCTCTATACCATTCTGCCTAAATCATTATTCTAATCATGTGGTTCCCTAAAGCCAAAATCAGATGAAGCTCAAATCTCTGTGCTGGAATTCAAAGTTCTTTATATGCCAACCCAACCTGCACATCCAAAACCTCTCTGCCAGGAATTGTTTTAGCTATGAAACTCTTTCAAACAAAAAAAATCTCAAATGCAAATCCCATATGTAAAATATCCAGGGAGTGAGGTTTACATCTGTCTTAATGCCGTATTTCAGAAAAGATTTCAGAAAAATAAAAAAATACTAGCTTTACAACACGCAATTCCTCTACAGAGTCAAGATTTTCTTTGACAAAAAACAGGGTGGGGGGGAAACCTAGCTACATCCTTAATTTACCACGACTAGTTATGTGCTCACATGATGATTTGATCCTATGGAATCTAGGTCCAAACAAAACAGCAATGCCAAAAGCAAACCAAATAAAAAGGTGTCCTTTTAGGATTCTTTCTCAGGTAACGTAAGACAAGCAAAGTAATGTAAAGTATTTATAGCAACTACATAGGAATTGAAAGGACACATTTCTGGGAAGCGGCTAACATATTGAGTTCTGAGTGGTGTTAACTAGTCACAATTCATAAATATAACGATACTTTACTTTGTACAAGACAAAGCTGATTAGCATAGAAGGAAAATATACCAGACTGAAGTTCAAAAAACAAGTTTTGGGGTTCATCTTTATTACATGTAAACTGATACAAATCACTTAAATCCCTCTGTAAAATCAATTCATCCTGTGTAAATGGAGATAATGCCTTACTGATTTGTTGTGAGGATCAAATAAAAAAGCACATATAAAATGTTCTGTAACTGAGGAGGCTGTATAAAACGTGTATTATTATGATGACAGTGACTATGTAAAGAAATGCTGGGGATTTTTTCTTAATCCTAACAATTACCTTCTAATTATATATTTGATTTAGTTTGATAGGTACCCAGTTTTAATGAGAGTAGCTGTGAACAACTACTGTGTTTTGCCATATATAATGCACACATTTTTGCCCAAATTTCTAAGGGAAAAATAAGGATGCACATTACACCTGGGTAATACTAATTCCAGATCCATATAAATGTTTCTAATTATTTTATTTATGCTTATGAGTTAGAAGTATAACTCTAGAAATCAATAATGATACCCATATGCAAAATTGTACCCTGGAATATGATAATCAGTTTTGTTGAACTTACGACAAACTTGCAATGAATGTGCAACAATGAAGAGTTCTTGGCCTTCTTTGATGCATAAATATTGTAAATTTGTTACCGGTACATAAAATTTCTTGTACCTTATATCTGTTCTCGTGTTTTGTAACTATTTACTACATAAAATTTCTTGTACCATAATATGTTAAAAAATGCTAAAATTCCTTTCTAATACAAAAAACAAGTACCTAAATGAACAAATAAAAATTCAAATTAAAAAATTAAAACGACAAATTTTTCCCCCTGAAAGTTTGGGCCAAAAACATGGGTGCCCATTATACACAGTAAAATATGGTACCTCTCAATGGTTTTTTGTGGCACTCAAGACTTCAGAGGCTTTCCCAGTAAGTCAGGAGAACAGTGGACAATCAGGCTGCTTCATTATCTTAATATTCCCACAAATTAGTGCTTTCACAAGTAAAAGGCACATTCTGCATTCTCCGGCAGCTTTCAAGACTGGCCTCAGGTCTAAGGGTATAGAGCTGCATTATCTAATATGGTAGCACTAGCTATGAACATTTGAAACGTGGCTACTCTAAATTGAGACATGTTAACACACTCTGGATTTCAAACTCAGTATGAAAAAAATATAAAAGCTTATTCTTTTTTACACTGATTACAGCATAAAATGATATTCTGGGTATAACTGGGTTTCATAAAACATTATTAAAATTAATTTTTTTAACTTTTTAATGTGACTAGTAGAAAACTTTAAATTGTATGTGTGGCTTACATTATAGTTCGATTGGACAGCGCTGGATATAGTAAAAGAGCAGGCTCTGGAATCACACTGTGTTTAGCTCTATCCCAGCCCTTACACTAACAGCTATATAATGCTGAGGAAATTAAATTCTAAAACTCATCTAACCTACAAAATGGAGATGCTATCGTATGGTTGTGGTTAAGAAGTAAATCTGATACTTGTTATAGTGTTTGGTACATACATGCTATAGTGTTTGGTACAAGTATCCCAGGATACTTGAACTAAATGAGGTCCTTCCAACCCTTAAATGAATAACCTCCCCACCATGTCTAACCCTTATCCCCTGGCCTGGTATCAGTTATGTTCAAGAAGACTTCTACTTCTACCTAAGAATCCCAAGGATCTAAGAAAAATACTGATTAATCAAGCTTTGGGGTATAAACCTAGCCTCACCTCAACCTTCACACTTTCTGAGCAATCTCCCCCTTAATCTCATCATCTTTGTCTCATTCTCTACAATCCCTCTTTAAATCTTCCCCCCACCCCCTCCAAGTCCCTAATTTCTTCCTAATCTTCATCATTCTTCTAGTTTACTGAGACCAAGGCAGCCATAGCATGAACTCTACCTTCACACATTCATTGCCTCCTCCACCCCACTGTGTCCTCCGGTTTCTTCAAGCCTGCACCTCTAGCCATACCCTTCTTCCCTCAGGCTTGGGTCAATGTCTCTTCCTCCTAAGCTAATGCTTATACCTAATTTCTTTATCCAGTTCCCCCAACAAGCACCTTGGCCTTGAAAGCAAAAACAAAAAAATTCTTCCCTCAACCCTTTTACCCCAATAATTATCGTGAAGCCAAAATTTGAATAAGTAACCTACATTCACTGTCACCAACTCACTTCTAAAACCCTTGCAAAATGGCTTATACCACAACCACTGCCATGATTCTCTTCAAGTTCACCAATGATTTCTTAAATCATCACATTCTTTTCTTAGGACTCATGTTCCTTGACATCCCCGAAGCACATGACCTTGATGATACTCCTAATTCTCAAGGACCTTTCCACCTATACTTCTTCGATCTCTTCATGTTTTCTTCACTCTCCTCCCAGAAATGTGGGCATTCCTCAATCCCTCTCTCCTCTTCTTAGATATCTTAAAACCCAAAGCTTATAGAAAGAAATCTTAAAACTTACAGAAGCATATCTAAATCTACATCCCTAACAGTGATCTCTCTTCCCAAGATAGGCATTTCTAAAAATCCATGTCACTGACACCTCAAAATAAATGCTTCTAAAACAGAACGTATCTTCCTGCTCCCCTCTCAATGCCTTCCACTTAACTTTGCTATTTCTCTTAATAACACATTGATCTTAGTGACCAAGGTCAAATATCTCAATCTTCATTTGCTAGAAACCTCACCCTATTTGCACCTCCTCTTCCTCTCAATGCAATCTTGTCATTCTAGACACAGTTCCAGTAACACTTGTAACATGGTTCCTTTCTGATCACCAATTAGGAATGATCCTTCCCTCCCCCTATATTCCTAAAGAACTTGTCTTGCATCACTCACTGGATGCTTATCACACCTGTCCTGATCTATACAACTTTTGTATGCAAGGAATTATATATTTCTGGATGCAACATAATCAGAGTACTTCACTCATGGTAAGCACTTCATGAATACTAATGAAGGGCAACAAAACATAATCTTATCAGCATCTTCCTCATGTCAATGTAAACATTAGGAAGAATGTCCTCCTTCCTAGCAAGTTACCACTGCCTTAACTCCTTCCCTTTACATACTCTTATTTTAACTGGGCTCCGTATCATCTCTTAGCTCACCTCTATTTCCTAACCAGATTTTTTTCTGAATTCCAGGGCAAGGCCTTATTTCTAACTACCTTCTAAATATCATCATTTAAATGACTCGGAGGCACCCTAACTTAACATGTCCCAAGCTGATCTCAGAATCTTTTTCCAATTAACTGTCTTTCTTCCTATATTTCTTTTTGATCATAAAAATAATAGCTCATGGGTGGCCAGGTGGCTCAATTGGTTAGAGCGCGAGCTCTGAACAACAGCGTTGCCAGTTCGGTTCCCACGTGGGCCGGTGAGCTGTGCCCTCCACAACTAGATTAAAGACAACGAACTGCCGCTGAGCTTCCCGGAGGGGTGGCTGGATGGCTCAGTTGGTTACAGCACGAGCTCTCAACAACAAGGTTGCCAGTTCAATTCCCACATGGGATGGTGGGCTGCACCCCCTGCAACTAAAGTCAAAAATGGCGACTGGACTCAGAGCTGAGCTGCGCCCTCCACAGCTAGATTGAAGGACAACTACTTGGAGCTGATGGGCCCTGGAGAAACACACTGTCCCCCAATATTCCCCAATAAAAAGATTTTAAAAAATAGCTCACATAAGCAATTTTATATATATATTACATATATACATGTTAACATATATATTTTGTGTGTATATATATAAAATATATGTTATCCCATCTACTCCTCACAACAACCCTATGTATATTCTTCTTCTTCTCTCACAAATGGGATTTAAAAGCTTGATAACTTGTTTAAGATCACACAACTAGTAAGTCACAGGTGCATACCTGCACACCTTGGCATGCTTGACTCCAAAGGCCACTCTCATCCAGTTTCACAAGGCAAAAGTAGAAACCTTGAAGTCATCCTAGAAATTCTCCTCACTCTCTACATCCTGCCAGTCCTATCTATCCTACCTAAATATTTCTCAAACTAGTTCTCTCCTGGAGCCACTGCCTCTGTTCAGCACCCTCAACATTTCTCCCCTGAACTTTGCAATGACCACCTAATAGATATTTTGCCTCAAATCGCAACCACCTACAGGGTTCTTTCTATAATTTAAATGTCATCATGTTGCTACCCTATTTAAAATTTTATAAAGATTTCCAACTACTAACCAGGTAAAGTCCAAACTCCTTAATGGGACCTCTTATCTTTCTAATGTCATCCCACTATTCTCCAAATGCACACTAGGACAGTCACACTATATAACTCATCTCTCTTCATGTGGTAGCACTCACTCCTCCTTAGCTCACAAGGTTCCCTTTCACTACAGATGACTTCTAAACATTCTGCCAGATTTAGCTCAAGTATCACCTCCTCAAGGAAGCCTTGCTTCCCAGCTCCACCCTCACCCCCAACAGATTAAACATTCCTTCCTCTGCACTCCCACAGCACCTTTTCCTTATTTCTAATCCAAACTCATCACAGGTTATTCTATTGTTTTTTTGTACATTCCTTCTGTTCAGTTCTATGAAGACAGAGATTTTATATTAATCTCATTTCCCTCCCATAACCTCTGGAACATAGCAAGCATTCTATTGTATGTGTACCACCAAATGGCATCTTTTGAAAAGCAGAAGGGTTGATATCAGGCTTACAAATTACATCATAGAATATCTGAGAGTATTAGCTATCAATCTTCCATATTTACTGAGAGGGAAATCAAACACTCCTGAAAGAGTGCTGATGACCAGGAAAGTCAGTTAAGAACAATAGTGTACCTAAAAAATAAGCAGAGATCAGAGAACTCAGACTTTAGGGAAAACACCATGAAATAAATAATTTATTTAAAGAATATAATAAATCTAACCCAACTGTTTCATAGAGCCAACAGAAATGCAAGATATATGTAATCAACATTCTCTTACACCAGTTTTGAAATGCTGAAAGTCATTTCAGCAATACAAATCACAAACATTGTGTGTACCATCAATTAATAATTTGATTCTAAATACTGTGTTTCCCTGAAAATAAGACCTAGCCGGACAATCAGCGCCAATGCATCTTTTGGAGCAAAAAAATAAGACCCGGTCTTATATTAATTTTTGCTCCAAAAGATGCACTGGCGCTGAATGTCCGGCTAGGTCTTATTTTCGGGGAAACACGGTATGACCCCAACTGACATTTCCTCTCGGTTCTCAAATAAGATCAATTTGTGGTATTCATATTTCCTCCACATGTAATACAGGTGCCTGACGTCAGCTTGTGAATAAACCCAGAAATCACTGTTAACTGAGAAGAGTTTGCTTGCACGGCCTGTATGATGCCACAACGTACAATATTATAAAACGTCACACTCATTCACCAAACTGAGTTACGGCTGTCAGGGGCTGGAGTTTATCCTGGCAAACAACTTTAAGGCTTTCACCTGGAAGAATCTGGGAAATTGGCTGCAACAAAGACCTAAATACATTTTAGTCAGAATGGCCAAACCAGACGCTTAACGAGCTCAGACCAGCTCGGAGACCGCTCTCCACGTGTGCGCGCCCGCGGCCCGGCTTGGTCCGCTTCCCGCCGGGCGGTGAAGGTGGAGGTTGGGGGGAGGGGCGCCCGTGGCGGCCAGCGGCGCTCTCGTATCGACCAGGACGAGTTGAAGGGAGGGGGGCCCGAGCCTACGAGAATATAAGAATGAATGCCCGTTAGCCACACGACACTACCTTCTAATTCGCGCGATTACCATCCACTAGCCGACAAGCCAGGGTCCCGCCCGCAGCCCAGGGCTGGCCTTTCAGTAGCCCGATTTACTCTCAGCGCGCACGCGCGCGCGACGGGGCGGGAAAAAGGCTTGCGGCGCTTAGTCCCGCCCCACCCGGAAAACGTGGGATTAGCGTTGCACGCAGCCAATCCGCTGGCAGCGTATTCGACTCTGAAAGCTTCCGCAAGCTGCGCCGCCCTGCGCTGGGGCTGATCGCGGGCATTCGGCCTTGAAGAGACGCAGTCGCTGCGGAGTGGGTCCTCCTGTGAGCCGGCCGCCGGGAGTGTGGCGGCAGGTGAGTGGGCACAAAAGGTCCCAGGGGTTGTGCCGCTGCTTGCAGCAGTAGGAAGCTGCTGGTTGGCTTGGGTCGGCCAAAGTAGGAAAAGTGAGCTCTGGCTCCCTGTCCGGTGGTGCCAGCCAAGTGGCCCCCGAGACTTGCGCCCCAAATGTTTGTTGTGCCCCGATAGGATATGTAGCTCCGAGAAGGAAGGGAAGGGTGGGGGAGGCGCTGCGGCCGTAGAGGCAACGGCTTCTGCTGAGCTTCCACTGTCCGGGAGCTCCGGCTATCTGGTGGGTCGCTGCGAGTCGCCACCCTCAAGTCTCCCGCGGGGTCATAGGCGAGAGGCTCTTCTCTGCTTGAAGTCATTGTTTGCCAGTGTCTCCGGAGATTCTCTGGAAAGGTTTTCTGAACAGCGGTAGGGTCAGTAGCATACCAGCTTTGCCTTCTGGCTCAGATGTAAATTTTAAGCCTCTTTCGAGCATATTTTTCCCATCCTATGGAAAGTGGGAAGTGTCTAGAGTGGTGGTATGTCCTGACTGTAACTTAACTTAGCATATAAAAATGTATGATACACATTATATGCTAAAAATAATATGTGGGTGTTCAGATTAGAAAAAAATATTTACACATGTAAATTTGAGACTTTTGCTTCGTTTTGGTGTAACCAGCTTTCGTCACCATAAGCCTTGGTCAACCCTTGATGTGTTCCATAGGTTTTTGGAGGGAGAAGGGGAGTACTACAGAAACACTTGAGGAATTGGCTTATGAGAAATTCCTTTCTCAGTCCCAACTCTGTAATAGTTTTATATTTTTTTTAAATGAGAGCTGTTCCAAATATAATCTGACCCTCTTCACTCCAATCTCACTTTTCGATTTTTACCGAGATGATAGGTATTATTCAGGACAGTTTTATTTTAAGAGATAATTATACCAAAGCAAACGTCATCATTAAAACAACTGGGAACTGTTATCGTTTCTTCCTTTGCTGTTCATCTTGAATACAAAAGGAAAAGGGAACAATTTTTAAAAGAAATGAAAAAAAACTAAAGTTTTAGGGGAATTGACTAGAGTTAAAATATGCAGAAGACTCATTGTTTTAACCTAATTATATCACGAGACTGAGAAACAAACCTTATCCCTTGGCCAGGTAAAATTTTCCACCACTGTTCCTCCCAGGTTTTCAGTATTCAAAAAGGAATGATTTAAACAGTGACCACTCTTTATGGATACAACATTGCATTAGGTATAAAAGTTGAAATACAACAGACTGGCTGGGTCAGCTTTGCTTTCTTTGTATTTATTTTGTTGGCGAATTTAGCCTGAGTTTTCACTTTGCTCTTATAAGAAAATGTAGGGGTTTTTTCTTTGAGTTTTCCTGTCCATTACTTCATTGAATAAAATCAACGTGCTGGAAGACAAGCTTTAAGAAAGGGTTTTTAACTGTATATTTTGTAACCCAAAACCTTACAAATAAGTCTTGTTTGTCTTACCATAAAGTCAGATGTCAAGAATTCTGTACTGCCTTTGTCATCATCTGCAAGTAGCAAATTGTCTGGGGGGTGTGTGGGGGGAAGGGAGGGGTGTTTGTTAGTTTACACACTTATTCTGTCATGTCAGAATTAGGAGTATTTAGGTTTCCAGTTATGTCAGTGTTGATTCATTTCATTGCTTTCCTACAGAGCAAACATGAATGTTGGCGTTGCCCACAGTGAGGTGAATCCAAATACCCGTGTAATGAACAGCCGGGGTATGTGGCTGACATATGCATTGGGAGTTGGCTTACTTCATATTGTCTTACTCAGTATTCCCTTCTTCAGTGTTCCTGTTGCTTGGACCTTAACAAATGTTATACATAATCTGGTAAGAATTTCACCTTATACTAAACATTTGAAAGCTTGAGTTTTAAAGGTCATTAAGGACTAGGGGAGGAAAGAATGGGGAGTTATTGTTTAATGGGTACAGTTTTGATTTTGCAAGATACAAAGAGTTCTGGAGATGGATGGTGGTGATGGTTGCATAACAGTGTGAATGTACTTTATATCAGTCAACTGTACACTTAAAAATGGTTAATATGGTACATTTTGTGTTAAGTATATTTAAACACTTTTTTGAAGTTTTCATAAAGAAGAAAAACACGACTTAGTTTTTTTGTTTTATGAGATATAATTCACATACAAAATTCACCCATTTATACTTTAAACTTACATAATTTCAGTAAACAATGTCACCCTAATAAATTTAATAAAAATGTAAAAATAAATAAGGTGTACAGTTCAGTGATCTTTAGTATATATGACAATTTTGAAGAATTTTAATCTGGAATAGGATTATATTTTTCTATCACTATATTTAAACATTGGGCCATTTTTCTATGACTTTTTCTTTTATTGGTTTTATAGAATCTAAAAAATAATAGGCCATTTTACCTATTTGCAAAAATTACAAGTCACTATAATTTAGGCTACTATAATATATTAACCAGAATGCTTCAGAAGAAGAATTATGTTTTTTGGTTAACTGGAGTCTAATGAACATCTTTGGTTTCAATCCTTGTTAAGTCTTTCTAAATTGTATAAGTATACTTTCCTGCTTCACTGTAGAAATTTTGAGCTTAATCATATCTTACATGATTCTTATGGTGCCTTAGGTTCTTCATGTTGACTATCACTCGTCTGTATTGTATGGTAGCTCTACATAAGTACCAGAGGTTCGACTACCTCTACTAACCATATCATGTAGCTTCGGAAATTGCCTGTTTTAAAAAAGAAATCTAATAGTGATTTTTCTTTAAGAGCCTATTAAAGTAGAATGGGGAGAAATCCAGTTAATTGGCTTTCAGTTGAATCCAAATTAACTATATATTTGTTTAGAGATATCAAAAAAATTAAGAACTTAAAATTAAGACAGAAAAATGTAGGAAAATAGATTTTTTGAATTAATGTTATGTCTTCTGGAGAGTATTTGAAGTTGACTGGAGGATGACAAGGATGATGGTGGTGGTAGAAATAAGAGAATGTGCATTTCGTCCATTTTCAGTGATAGACGTTGGTAGGGCAAACACTGTTTTTAAATAGTGACTTCTCTGAAATATTTTACATGAATCATATCTCTTTTATTGGAATTCTTTTCCTTTGGTTTTCATAGGATTGCTTTTTCCTAGACATATTTCTTATCTTTCCTTTCCTATTTCCTCTTTCACTGTCTTCTTTCTCTTTTTCTGAGGTTCTTTTCTTCACATTTTTTTATGCTATATATTCTAAGTTACTTTATCTTTCCATATTTCCAGTTTCTACCTGTAAAATGATGATGCCCTTATTATTGCCAGATCACCTGGCGCACCTTAAACCAAACAGGTATAAATTGAACTCATTCCTGATCTATTCCTTATACCTACAATCTATGCCTCTTTGTTCCTAACCCATTCCAAAGGCACAACTGTCTGTTCTGTAAGCCAGGCCAGATAGCTGAATGTCAAAGGAAAAGTGATTAATATAATGAATCATCCAAACAGACTGTGTTGAGAGTAAAAGGGAGCTCTAGTAATAAGTACTCCAAGAGAATAGGTGCAAATCAGAACCGTCCATGCAAACTAGCATATATGGTCACCCTAGTCTTAGGTAACTCCTTTTCCTTTATGTTCTATATCCACTTAGTCAAAGCCCTGCCTGTTCTACTGCTTTACAGTCTCTCAACTTGATCTCCACCATCATTGCTGTATTTCATACACTTATTTTTCTCAGGTGGATTACAATAGATAAAAAATGGTCTCCTTGATGTTCTTCTACTCTACTCTCCTCCATCCCATGCTGGTAGAGAGAGAGTTTTAAAATGCATGTCTGCTGAAGACATACTCCTTAAGTTCAATGATTCCCTGTTACATTCATAGTAAAATGCCAAGTTCCTTGTGTGGGATGCAAGACCAGTTGATAACTCTGCAGAGGCAAGAAAAGGATTCAACCTTATCTCAGCCCATCTCCAAACACAAGTTATGCTCTAACAATAATGAAAATCGCCTTGCTCTCACCTTTTTTGCTTTAGCCTAGGCTCTTCTTCCACTATTTTAATATCCCTCTCTTCTTCCTGCTCTGCCTGATTGATTCTTACTTGTCCGAGAAAACTGTACTCAAATATTAACATGTTGCATTCTTTTATCATGTATTTATGATAGTTTTATAATTAGTAGTTTATCTCTGTATTTTTAATTTCTGTATCTCCAAAGACCTATTTAAATGTTTTCTGAATAAATTAGTCTGTATTGTCATGTAATTTTTCCTTCTCCAGTGGCACATATAGTAAATATACTTCAGAAGCCATCTCCGCCCCTCATGTTTTCAATTTGGTTGACTGAGATTGAAGCACCATATATGACAACGGACAAAGGATAGGTAATTGACAGCATGTAGGGAAGCAAACTTCTGACTTACTAATTCACCACACTAACAACCTAACCAACCAGCTGTAGCTGTAGCAAAAATTACAAGGCAACTATAATATAATTCTGGCAACTATAATATATTAACCAGAATGCTTCAAAAGAAGTAATTATATGACTCCAAATTTAAGTTTGTTTTGAAGATAGCCTACATTAAGCCAATTAAAAATGTGAAATACATGCTGAATGCTCTTAAATATGGGAAAATAGATATAATTGTTATCCCTAGTTAGAAAAAGTACTGTCTTTGCCTTTCTGAACCATATGTAGAAACCTAGTGATGGTTTTTATTCAGTACTACAGTTTACTCAGAGGTATTTATACTTTGCCAAATTTTTTGCCTAGCTTTTCAAATGAATGAGAAGTCTCTTCATATTGAGTTAATAAATATTTGTTAAGGAGTAACCGTGAGCTTCATACATTTTTCCTAATTCTTTTGATGTGGGTATAAATCATCTGTCACTAAAATTTTACAGAAAACTATTAAAAATAAAAATAATGGAGTAGAAGATATGGTCAGAAGAAATTTTATTATTTTTCATTGGAAAGGATACATAAAATATTCAAATACTGGTGAATTTATGTGGTTTGAAGCAAATAATGATAGGATTATTCTTGTCTTTGATAATTCTAACACATACATGGTCTGGAGTAGAGATTCTTAACTTTTTTGAGTCACGTACTCCTGAGACTTGGAAAGCATACAATTTCTATTTATTGGTGTGCTTTAAAGCCCACGTGAAAATGGTTTCCTGGTGCTTACAGGATAGACATTTCTCAGCTAAATGTCACCTTGGCTTAATATCTAATATTGTATACCAGCCCTTGTTTCTGAGGTATTCAGGTTAATGGGAAAACAAACATGTAAACGACTCCAACACAATATATTGTGCTATAATAAAAGTATTTTCAATAAAATTCTATACAACCATGTAGGAAGGACGTTATTACTAATAAGAAAGGCTTCACTAAGTTGTCATTTGAGCTGAACCTTCAAGAATGATATAAATGACAAGGTATTATCAAGGTTTTTGCCTCAGCAACAAGGAACCTTTTTCTAAGTGCACTGTACTTTTGATGGCAAATTCTGCCCTACATTCTAGTTGTTTATACATCTTTTTTCCTCCTTATCACCTCTTAGAAGATTGAACTTTTTAAAGGCTGTGTATCATGTTCAGTTTCGTATATGCATACATGCCATGTGTTCTGTACGTTTGAACCACTTATTAAATGTTTGTTGAGTTAAATTCCAATTGAACATGAGTCCATTCCTCTACAGCTTAGGTGTTATTGCAAAGAAACATCTTTTGAAATTTCATATCACTAATTTTTCTATTTTTTTGATATATTTATTGAAAGAAAAAGAAATGATATGGCATTGTGACTTCTGTTTCATGATAATATTTAGGCTTTATTTTGTTACTATTTCCTCAGACAGTGATCTTGCAATGAAGCACTGCCTAACGTGTTTCCCCAAAAATAAGACAGAGTCTTATACTAAGTTTTGCTCCAACAGACACATTAGGGCTTATGTTCAGGTGATGTCATCCTGGAAAATCATGCTAGTTAGGTCTTATTTTCGGGGAAACACGGTATCAATTTAAATGGGTATCATAATTTCAAGGAAACCAAATCTAGTATACATTGCTTTTTTCCTCATTAACCACAAAATGAGATGTTTAGACATATCACTGGACAGATTAGCTTTTAGTGATATTTCTTTGATTTTTAAAAACTAACTTCAAAAGAAACACTTTGCAGCACACTTGTAAATTTAAAAGCAAACTGAGTTGAACGTTATACCTATTACATCAAACCATCTTTGTTGCTTTGGAAGAGAACTCTTGGAACAAAGCCAGTCTTAATATTAAATATTTTCAAAATATTTTCCCCTGATACAGAGATTGTTTATCATTTACCAATTCATATGTTTTTATCATTTTTAGGTATCATCAGATTTATTAATATGACACTCTAAACTTTCCTACACATTGGGGAAAAGGTAACCCTATTTCCTAATTGGAAAGTTGTTAGAGAGTTTAAGTGTAATGATGTAAAGCTACCCTGATGTTACTTTTTATTTATTTTCAATTTAATAAGAGATGAACGCAGGTTACTTTTGGTTGACCTTTTACTGATTTTCACCAAGTAATATTTATATGTCCCTGGAAATTTTATTTTACTATGAAGAAACTGGCCACAGCCTTTCACAATGAAAGCTTTGAAAGAAATGAAAGCAATGATTGCTTTTCTGCATGAAAGCTTAAAACTTGAGCTGTTAAGTTAAATCATACTCTGTCACGAAGAGTCTGGAACTATCTTTTGCTTACTGACAAATACCAATTTTGTATTTGATATTGATTATATACCTTCTTGCTTGTTTTCCAGGGGATGTATGTATTTTTACATGCAGTAAAAGGAACACCTTTTGAAACTCCTGACCAAGGTAGAGCAAGGCTCCTAACTCATTGGGAACAACTGGACTATGGAGTACAGTTTACATCTTCACGGAAGTTTTTCACAATTTCTCCAATAATTCTGTAAGTGGTGGAAATTTTTAGGTATGAGGATTGGATTAGAGGAAGCTATCCTTTTATTAGATTGAATTTGAATTAGAAACAGAATATTTTGTTGAGAGCCTCTATCAATAAATACCTACCTCAGAGTATAAAATGCAGGTAAAATCTTTAACAAGCTGGTAATAAACTAGTTTTCACTTTGGTCAATAACGTATGAAAACAACATTACATGCTCATTAGTATGCCTAGACATTCCAGGGTATACAGGTCAAATATATTTTAGTTCATGTCTAACTTGCTTACAAGAAAAATAAACACATAATCTTATTTATATTCCACTATCAGATTAATCTCCCTAAAGAAGGATTTGGAGGGTATCAGACAAATTTCATTGACCACTTGCCCCATTTGGATAATCAAACTCTGGGAGACAGTATGGTTTAGAGAAAACAGAGGTTAGGGTTTCATTATAGGACAGACCTGGGTTGAATCCTCTATCACTCAGCCAGGTTGGTTTGCTCATGAATGAAATTTTGGCCAGTAGCACCTAACTCTGTCTAATGCTATAAGAAATAAATTAGATAACATTTATCTGTAAAGCGTCTAACCTTGTATCTGGTATCTAATTTCTTCCTATTACCTGATTTTCAGGGCTCTGCACAAAATGGTTCCTACCTCCATTTTTCTTGATGTTCATATTTTACCCCTACCCAACTCCTACCTTGTCAAGCTCTCCTAAGCAGCATTTCTTGAATACTTCAGGGGTAGTCCTATTCTTATGTCTTTGTTCAAATCACTTATCCCCACCTGAAATGCCTTCTCCTTTCTTAATTTATGTCTGACTCTTCTTTCAGTATTTAAATTGTACTTCCTCAATGAGGTATTTTCCTGAGCACCCAGCCTTCAATGATAATGCTCTGCTTTGAACTCCCATAGTAGTTACTATATATCCCTTATTTATGCCACTTTGTATTGTTTCTGTTATTATAAGTGTTTTATTTCTGCAAAAAATTTGTAAGAGCTTTGAATTCTGCACTCAGTACAGTTGCTAACAGGTAATAGATGTTTCACGTATATCTTAATCAAACACTCTCTATTATGTATAGCTTATGCATAATATATCCACAGTAGAATCAGTGCAGTCTGGAGTAGCTGGAAAGACTTCTTGGAGGCGTTAGAATTCCTTAAACTGGGACTTAAAGAAGAGTAGGTTTTGGATAGATGTTCAAATAAGGGAAGGCATTTTTAAATGAAAAGAATATACTGATCATAAAGTGGTAGGTTATTTTTTTCTGTATATTTATAGAACTTTGAGGAAATTTTAAAATTGTGTTATTGTTTTAGCCCCATAAAGGATTGATGTCAAAAGAAAAATGATTTTTGTGGTCTAACTGATAAATGAAATAACAAGAATAATGGTTATTCAAACAGCTCTAAATTTGGATTCAAATTTTGGATTCTAAATTTGGACTCTAAATTCAACAGTACTGCTTTCTAGTTTTGTGACTTTTGGTCATTTTCTTGAAAGCCTAAGTTTCCTTATCTATAAAATATTGAGGACTGCATTATAATAAAGAGTAAAAAGACCCTGTAAAAAGACCCTGACATATACTGAATTTTCATTAAGAGTTATCACAAAAAAGGTCAATTGAGATGTACCTGTGTACAATATCCATATTTCTTAAAACATATTTGACTTAGATATGATTTTAAATGTTCTGTGATTAAATTTCTTATATAACTGAAGAAACAGCATTAAAGCCATATATAAAGCATTGATACTTTTCAGAGTGCTTTCACATTTTATTTGATCATCATTTGTCAGATAGGTGACGTGCAGTTATCCCAGATTTTCAGATAAACAGTCTCAAATGTACTCCCTTGCTCCACGTCTTGCAGATAGTTGGAGTCAAAAGCCCAAATTAAACCCTAAATTTCTAGCTTCTAATACAGGTCTCTTTCCAGTATATCCTTTGGCAAACAAAACACTACCACACTGATTCCCATGAGGTTCTGCATTTCCTTGGAGAGTTATCTAGGTTTTCTTAAGAGTCAAGTAATTTTCATATAATCTACACTTACAATTAGTTGTCATTAAAAGACATAAAGGGCACATATGCTACAGTATGATAAGGAGAAGCCATTCCAAGATGATTTATTATTTCCAACATACCAGATTATAGATTAAACCCATAATGATGATGGGAAATCAAATGAGCTTACTAAATGGAAGTAGTATCCTATTTTGTTCAGTAAATAGTATAAAAAGTCTTCAAGTATATGAAAGCAGGAAGAAACGGTTTAAAGTAAAGATTGAGGAATATGGATCATTCTCAAGAAAGAATTTTCTGACTAGATTGTGAAGGTGAAAGATAGAATTTTTCAATTTAGATGGTTCCGAAAATGATGAATACAGCTCTCAGTGATGTTTTTAGTCGTACTTGAAAATAGCTTTTCTTTTCTAACCATATCTAACCACTTATCTTCCCTTATGAGAAACTAATGACAGTATTTAGCAAAATAGCTGTAAGAATACTTTCCTGTGTACTCAAAGTACTAAGTAGACAAACACCCATATGCAAACTGACTTCTAAGTTATGATAAAGTAAAGTATGGTGTTTTATTCTTTACATCCTATCTATACTAGGGTATTCTATTAGTAACCAGGTGATGTGTCTACACTCTGATGTACTCTTGAATAAAAGGAGACATTATGACTCGATGATTAATGGTCTTGTAGGTGGCTTAGGCTTATTAAAACAAATTCTCAGATGTTGGGTATCTTTGAATATGTATGTACACTCAGTTATAGCAAAACAGCTGGAGTTTTACAACAGTGTCTTTCAAGTTTCCAGTTAAACTGGTTATAGACTTGTTCACCTACAGTATGGAAATGAAACCATCAAAAAGGCAATCAAATATTTGTTTTCTTTCAAAGATACTAACTGTATCAATGCACTAACACCCCATGTTCCAGAACTTTACAGCAGTGGTTCTTAACCTTTTGGTGGATCACAAAACCCTTTGAGAATATGATGGATCTTTTGGATCTGGATCTTCTCTTCAGAAACAGACACATAAATACAAAACTTCACCTGAAATTTCAGGGAGCGTATGAACCCTAGTTTGGAAGCCTGCTTTAAAGGATGCTAAGTAGCAAATGTATTCTATTAAATGCATTTAATATAATTACAGAAATCCAAAATGTGCATATATTCCTCCATTAAACAAATATTTAAATCCCAAATAAAATTAACTTACGTATACAAACTAAAATGTTTCCTCTGGTTTTTGTGCTCAAAAATGATTCTTCTTTTAGGTATTTATGTTTCAGTGGCCTTTTTCTACTTTTAAATTTTTTAAAAATTCTACATAATTTTATTTTTAGATGTTACATATATTTTCAACTTTTATTTCTACAGATATTTTCTGGCAAGTTTCTATACGAAGTATGACCCAACTCACTTCATCTTAAACACAGCTTCTCTCCTGAGTGTGCTAATTCCCAAAATGCCACAGCTACATGGTGTTCGGATCTTTGGAATTAATAAGTATTGAAAATTTTTGAAACTGAAGAAAAATGTTTACAACTACTGAGTTGCCTATAAGAAAGATGTGGTTAGTAAATTGCACTGCTTCTATCATAGTGTGAAATGAGGGGTATTTACATTGGAGAGCCAATTGCTGGTTCTTCATCTGCTGTTTTGAAGTGCAAATTTTTACTAGATGATGCCTCTGTTTAATGCATCTGGTATATTTCTGAAGAGAGGCTTAATAGGCAGGCTGGGCAGGCCCAGCTTATAAGTTAAATGGCTATAAAGTGAGGGTGTACTAGATAAATCCAAGGAAATGAGAGATTTCTAAGAAACAGACCAGCTTAGCTTATACTGAATGGGCATTATGATAGGAGAAAAAAAACTTCCAATCATTCAGTCATGGTCAGTTCAAGTTGACTTACATGTAAGCCAGAATCATCTCTTTACAAGTTTATAGTAGACTGTTTTTAATGCCATATGTATTCCTCTCGTGTTATATAAGAGTATGTATATATACATACTCTCTTGTTTTATACAAGCCAATCCCTACCTTACGAGTGTACTTTTTTTGTTTTGCTAGCTCAACATTGTGTGTTGATAGATGAAGTCATTAACTTACTGAGCTCTTGGAGGCCCACTTTTATGACTGATTGGTAACAGCCAGGCATCTCACAAATAGGCTGTGAGTCAGCCTTCTGATTTTGGAATAAAGTGGGTTTTGCTGCTTTTGCAGACACAGGCCTGCTAAACCAGTTAAAATAATTTATTTTACACAGTTAAAGTAATTTAAAAGTCTGCTTATTTGATTGAGCAATCTAATTGTTCAAGTCTGCCATTCTTTAGAAAAGGAGATACAAAATAGATAACTACATAGCCAACCTGTGGTCTGGCAGAAACTGCTTCTCTAGCGGTAGTACTAGAGTAAATAATGGAGTCTTTTTTAGCATTTCTGGAGTAAAAGAGAACTTGGTCTTTTCTTAGTCCTCCTGCTCTTAATCCCCATATTTTGCCTTCCGTTACACGAGTCTTAGTGTAGATAACCCAATATAATTATTTCCAAAGCAGCAACCATACTGAATTCTTGTGACTTAGAGAAGCTTCTTGTAGTTGCTAACATTAATTACAAGAAATAGCTTATATATTATTTTGAGAAGTATGTCCAAAAAACAAAAAGTTCTGATATGGGATAAAACTGAAAAACCTAGTAACATTTGTAAAGAAAATTCAGTGAAAAGAGTTACAGACCAACTTAAAAATCAACTTGTTTCAATAAACTGACTTTTGGGGGGTAATGATCATTGTTTTGTATTTCAGAAGTATCAACATTAGAAATGAGTTGTATGATAACGCCTTTGTATGTTTTTTTCCCTTGTATTTTTAAATAACCAGTAATCTGTACTTCAATAAAATTTTTTCTCTTTGGTTTAATATTATTGCAAGATCTCTCCAAATTCAGTCATCAACATTATACTTTTATTTTTCAAGGGTTTTTTTTAAGCAACTGAATTTGTAAAATTGAAGTAGTTAAAAATATTCCTTTGTTTTTCTTCATTTTAAAGTTTATCTCAAAAGGCTTACATTTTTTTGCAGGCTTCAGAGATAGAAATCTAGCTCTAATTCAGGCCTTCTGCTGTTTCCCCACTATGGCCCTTCAGTGTTTCAAAAATATTTATTCAATAGATTTTTGAGAGTCCACTTTGTTGTAGGTATTGTTTTAGGTATTGTAGATAGTTTATAAAAAGATAAACCAAGTCTGTTTCCTTATGCGCTTAATTCAAGTTGAAGAGTAGATAATAAAAGAGTAAATAAATACATAGTGTTGATAAATGGAAGGAAAAAATTAAGCAGGTGAAAGGGAGGGGAGCCTGCCTTAGAAAGGACTTCCCTATAGATCTTAATTTGTAAGCGGGCATTTTCCCGCCAAATCGCGTCGTTAACGCAGGGCTTTTTTGACATTTTCTCGCCAAAATTAGACTTTCCGTAAAATATTCATATCTTTCAATCTATTTGATGTTTTTCTATGAAACTTTCAGTGTTTTAGTTTAAAAAGAGGTCTCTATTTATTTACTTTGCAAAATTTTTGCCGGTTCCAACTAGAGGCGATATGACGAGTTTACTCGTTTCCCACAAACAATGTGTTAACTCAGGTGATGTTACTGATGGACACAGACCTCACTGATGTGAAGAAGTAAGCAGTACAAAGATCTGGAGAAAGAGGCCTCCCAGTATAGGTAATGACAAATATTAAGGCAGGAATGAGGGTGGTGTGTTTGAGGACAAATAAGATAGCCACTGGGGCTCGAAAGGAGTAATCAGGAGGATGAGAATGGTAGCAAATGAGGCCAAAGAAGTAGTAGATAAGGGTCAGATTGTACCGGGTTTTAGAGACCAAGGTAATGAGCAAATTTTATATTAAGCTTGACAAAGCCGTTGGAGAGTTTTACACAGATTGGAGGAGCTAATGTTTTTTTTAAAGGTTAGGGCTAATGTTGAAAATAAACTGTAAGGGAATCAGAAGCAGGAAGAATAGTTGGGAAGCTACTGCAGGCAAGAGGTAGCTCAGATTAGGATGAAATAGCCAATGAAGTGAGAAGTAGTCAGATGTGGGCTATACTTTGCAAGTATAGCTCTGAAGACATTGATGTACTGAACATGGGATGGGGGCAGGGAACTAAAATAACTCCTAATTTTTGGCCTTAACGCCTAGGTGAATGGTTGTATTAAATATGGAAGCTGTTCCCAGTTTCACAAATTTGTAGTGTAATGTAAAAAAAAACAAAAAAAAACCCAACTTTTAAAAAAAAACAATATAATGACTATTATTTGGAACAAAATCAATTGTTACATTATAATTGCTCCTAATTTCAAGTCAGGAGATACAATGGCAATTTCTAAATAGGCATGAGTTCAAAAATGCCATTCATTGGTGAATGCCATTCTTTCCTGCAGCAGTTATTACTATGGCATTCCAATAGTGGCTTTCTATTTCCCTCATTCGTTCTACATTTATTTATTGGAATTCTTCTGTAAGGAAGATTTTCCCTTCTCCATTTATTTATTCAGTCATTTATATTGTGGGCTCATGGCTATTTTATTCTTTGGTTTGTAATCCATTATCATTATTTGTAGCTCATACTATCTTCCAGCCTTCGCCATGGGGAGCCAAAGTTCCCAATGGAACTTTCCAAGTTGGTTCCTGTGTCCTTTTGACCTGACCATCTCTTTAAAAAAACAAACAAACAGAACTATATTTTTTAGGTTTATGGCACTATTGTCTATTAAACTATAAAAATCCTAAGGGACATAACAATATCTCCTTAACTAATATCTGTGTGAATTAGCCTTATAGAGCTGTGTGATGCTAAGAGTTGGAAAAGACCTTACAGGCTATATTATTCAACCTCCTACTTTACCTTGAATTTTCATTAACCACTGTGCCTCCATTCAGTTTTGTGTTAGTGCTAAAGACAGATGACTTAAAATGTACAAGGCTGCATTTTTGTAATGGAATTTATCACTTGTTTTACACTGAAACAATCTAATCCTTAATCTATATAACTCAACTATTTTACTTTTAAACTGTTATCAACAGCACTGAATAAACATTACCAGAGACTTGACTTCACCATTTTCCGTATGATACGGGTTCAAATTTCTCCCACTATCCTGGTAGTTCTGCTCCAAGTTTATTATTATATAGCACTAGAGCTAATTACAAGGGGTGTTAAGATGTGATATCACTAAAACAGTACCACTTCCCTTGTTCTGAATACTCTTTGTTTAATGCAGCCTAACATCATTTTAGCTATTTTGAAAGTCTCATATCACTGATTCACTTTACGGTCACTAAAACCTCAAATCTTCAACATATAGTGTTATTAAATGATGATTTTCCCTTCCTGTACTTACTTAATGGATTTATTAAACAAAAGTCTGAAATTTCTTATTTTTCCTATAGAACCTCATCTCGTTAGATTTTTAGCCTATTGATTTATCTTGTCTAGCTCAAATTAAATCTTGATTGTCATGCAATATATTGTCTCCTATATTAATCTATGTCTCCAGTAAATAAGACCCCCAAAATACCATGCTAATCCTGAAGAAGACAAATGCAGCAACCCCGTATAGACCAATGCAACTTAATCTTTCTAACAGAACAGACATCTAAGAGTAATGCCCAAAACAATTACATTGATACTATATGTTGATGTGGGAAATGTAAACAGGTTTAATACTGGGAAGACAGGTCTAGGTAAAATACTCTGAAAGGAAATTCTGAGTAGCATTTGGCAGGGAAGGAAGGTAGGCAAGAGAATAGCAAAGATAAACTTCATTTCGCTTGATGTCAAAAAGAAAAGTAGTGCGATGTCTCTGGTTTTTATTTTACTCTCTAATTTCGGTTCCAGTTAAAAATGATTCAGTTTGTTATATGGGGTTTAAAATTTTTTCATTTAGCTACACATGAATGCATGAAAATTACACACATCAACTTTAGAATACTGGATATGTTAATTATACTGCACGCACGCGGAATTCAACTGTATTTGGTGATGTTTTATCTCAAAGTGGGTGTTGAGTACACAAAAGTTATTCTTAACACTCATAATTGAAATATTTCATAATTTAATAATAGTTTAGTAAAAATACATTTGAATTTTATGTTCAGCATAACTGTAATTTATTCCATTTCTTGATTCACTCAAGCCCTTAATAATTAATGTTTATGGAAGTGACTCAACCTGTAGCTCTAAAGGTTTATATAATTTTAAGATTAGCAGATTAGCCAAGTTTATCACAATGTCCTTTCACTTTAACTGTGTAATTATGTTGATAAAAAACACATTCTTCTTAAATACAAGAACTATCATACAGAAACTACATTAGCACTGTAGAATTAGCTCTTTTAAAATATAAACAGGAATTTTATAGTATATAAATTTTCTGACTTTTTAATTATATAGTTAAATATTTATCGACAACACTTTTGAAAAACTTCCAGATTTTGCAAAAATTCTGTATTTATGTTGATCCATTTTATCAAGAAGATAAACATGCATTATTTTCATTTTATAATTTTTAAAATGGGAACAGAGAAGCCAGATGATTTATTGGCTATTGCCCAGGAAGATACCAGTATACTACCACATGAAAGCCTCATACAGTGATCCTGCTTTGAAACATTTGGTCCTCTTATGAATTATCAAACCATATGCTTCTATCATGGCACTTAACAGTCATAGTGAGTATAAGAGAACAACAAAAAGACTCACCCTCTCCCTCCTATGCTAAAAACACACAGACTCCACACAATTGAAAAGTAAGATCATGTCAATTCCTCAGAAAATTAAACAATTACCATATGATCCAGCAATTCCACTTCTGGGTATATATCCAAAAGTGAAAGGTACTTGAAAAGGTATTTGCACAACCCATGCTTATAGCAGCATTACTCACGATAGAAGGTGGAAGCAACCCAAGTGTCCATTGAAGTATGAATGGATAAACAAAATGAGGTATATACACATAATGGAATATTCAACTTTAAAAGGAAATTCTGACACATGGTACAACATTGGATGAACCTTGATGTTAGTGCTAAGTGAAATTCAGTCACTAAAAGACAAATATTGCATGATCCCACTTATATGAGGAATCTAGAGTAGTTAAAGTCATAAAGACTGAAAGTGGTGGTTGCCAGGGGCTGAGGAGAAGGGGAAGTGGGGAATTACTATTTAATGGATGCAGAATTTCAGTTAGGGAAGATGAAAAAGTTTTGAAGATGGATGGTAATGATAGTTGCACAACAATACGAATGTACTTAATGCCACTGAATTGTACACCTAAAAATGGTTAAATGGGAAATTTTGCTACATATATTTTACCACAATAAAAAAAAATCATCTTAGGGTAAATTTGTAAAATAAGCATAATGGTTCAGCAAACTAAAAAGCAAAATATCTTTCAAAGATGAGACTGATTGACAGTATTAACATTAATGAAAGAATGTTTCACATCAAGAGAGATTTGTCAGCAAAGAAACAGGAGAAAGGCAAATGACTATTTTTAGCACAATCCAACTTATGAAGAATTAAGAAGTATGTGACTCAGGTGGGAAGGGTGCATCAGCCTTTAAACATTAGCCATTTAAAGTCTCAAACTCATTTTTATTGCTTCCATTCCATATTTACCAAACAATCTTCTGATTCTAATTTGGATCGAGTTTTCACTGTAATTTAGTCAACACAGAGAAGGTGAGGACCAGCGAGCTCAACTATCTTAGCTCCTTCATCATTGCATTTCTCATTATTATGATTTTTACATAGCAGTTTATGAGCAAACTGAATGTATGACTAAGTACCCCAGAGTCCAGTCACTTCCAAATCTGATAAACCAATTGCAAGCCTTGATAAGAATCAGATGTTGAAACCCAGCAATCACACTGAGGTCCTTGTAGGCTATGGATACATCTGTGGCAAGCTATACCACGTTCCTTCCCTCTCAAGGTACACTTTCCATTCTACTGTATTGCAATGGACTGTTACTAGACTCGGCTCCTTGAAAATAGGGAATAGATCTTTTATCTTTAAGAACTAATAAGGTCCCTAGCACAAAGGGAAGAACCCAATAAATACGTGATAAAATCTAATTTAGCAAGACATAATTAGGGAATGAGTATTATAAAGGTTCTATATATAATTTTCTTCTAAAGTTTGCAAATGGAAAGTTAGACAAAAGCAGAGATAAATTGAGCATATTTAGATTTAGTTGAAACTCAATTTAAGCTGAAGCTACAGTGGTTAGGCCATAGTTTGTTGAGAATGCCCATGAGTGGCACCTAAACCATGTGATGTGATCTGATGAAAGCCCACACATACCTTTCTCCCAATACCTTCTCCTTTAGTACAATAAAGAACATAGAAGATGTATACCTTTACTTGCCAAATATGTGGGACTGATGTAAGTGCCATTTCATTCTACTCAATGCATTCAATCAAAGGAAGAGTAAAATTCCTCCCTAATGTGCCCCAGAGTTCTGCTTTCACATAATGCAGCATTCAGGCTCAACATCAACCATCAGCGCCTAGATGAAGAATCTACCACTGAGACTAGCACACACAACAGGAATAACTCGATAGCAGTGGGATACACCTGCTGAACATAATTCAAATTGCAAGAAAAACAATGCCAGATGTGTAAGGTTTTATGTTCAGGCTAGATTCCAGTACATAATAGAAAATAACCTCTGATCTATCATGTCCAATCAGACAGGAGGACTCATTTTTCTTAACTTTTAGGTCTTAATTTTTCTTTTTTTCTGTTTTGGGTCAACAGTGCAGCCTACGGAAAATATGAGTTATTTTATCTTCTGGCAGTTAAAACAGACACCAGAGCCAGATAGCGTGACTTCTAATCCTACCTCTACATTTACTAGCTGTGTGGTTTGCAAGTCATCCAAACTCTATGGACCAGTTGCCTCATCAGTAAAATGAAGATAGTAACCTCATGGGATTGATGGGAGGATTAAATAAATTAATCTGCAACAGTGCTTGATACATAGTTAAGTGCCACTTTATGGTTAATTATGATTACTATTGTCACACACAAATGAAGTTTTTGAAAAACGTAAGTTCCACCTAAAAATTTTCCATAACATTGTTAATTATGAATTTACATATCTTTATCTACCACTAGACTATAGCTGTGACTTGCCGACTATGATTTATTCATCTTTTATACCAAGAGCTTCACACTGTTCAAGGCACAAATGTGCCAGTTCTGTCCAACCTTGTATTTATAAGGTTCTTGCTTAGTTAAACCTTCAAGTCTGACAGGGAAAAAGAAAGCTTCTTGGGATAAATCTATTCAAATAGTGGTAAGTTCACACACCAATAAAAGAAAAGAGTGAAGGAGGTGCAACAGTATAAGGGCATACTATACCTAAGTTGCATTATACAGTAGTAGGCAAAGGCCAAATAATGTATTGTGAAAATGGGATATTATAATTTTTAGGTAAGTGAATGTTTACCAAGCACCCCGCCCCCCCTTTATTTTCCTCACAAAAACGAACCAGCCCCACACCTTCAAGTGAAGAAGTGGGAGTAACGGTTTAAACTGTCCCACCGGAAACGCTTCAGGTCTCTGAGAACTCTGTACACGTCCTTGCGGGCGTCCCTAGTTTCCACTGTTTCTGGTCACACCTTTAGACTTGGTGATAGTTACTCGAAAATGGAATGACGAATAGTCCACCCAATCCTTTTCTCACAGTGGCTTCGGATTCCAGTCAAAGGCAAAATATTTTGTTTTCTCTTAATGTAGTGTTTAGAACTGAATGTGTATCAGATAAGTCTGTGCTCGGCTTCCGCTAGACCAGTCACTAGTCCTGTGACCGTGTAGAGAAGTCTCATGACCTGCAGATCTGGGAGAAAACGCATGAGCGCACGCACAGGAACTCGTAAAGCTTACTCTCAAAAGTGATGCCTTCTAGGGAAATGGCAGCGATCCCTGACGACGGATGCTGGCACCGTGTTGATGACATCACTTCCGGGGCGCCAGGTTCAGGCTTTCTTGTGCCTGAGAAAGGGCAGTACCGGATTTTATAAAGCAGACGAGAAGGGTACTAGCTACTGTCGATCGCGAGGAAGGTGGGTGAATTGCTCACCGATCCCCACTGATCCTGTCCTGGCTGCATTTACCGCAGCTGTTCTCTGCGAATAGGTGGATCATGTCCCTGGATGTCCTCTTCCCCCGGGGAACAATAAAAGTTCCAGTATTTATTCTCTCTTTTCCCCCATTTTTCCATTGGTATGATAGGGAAAGAACCTGCTTAAACATCCAGAAAGTTTTAGAACGGGTGATTTGGGAGCTGAAATTAGACACTTGGCAGTGTGGAAATACAAGGGTGCTTTAGTGATGAACTGCTGTTATTTGGGGGATAATAGGATTTGAGGAGATCCCTTTATGATAAACCTGTGGCAAAAAGGTAGATTAAATTCGAGAAATTGTAATTAATGGATAAAATAGGTATTAGGTTGCAGTCGTTTTGGTCGAGATGTTCTTTTAAGATGAGCTTTATGAAACCACTTGTTGCTAAACTAAGACGACTAAATCTTGTTTTTTCTGTGTGTTTTATGGGAACTCTGTTTTCCAACTAAATGATTAAATTTGAAAGGTGTTTCAAGAAACTGGAACCCATTTATTTTTATGTTCTGTTTTCGCTTTATCCTTTCGTTTTTTTTTAACCACATTTTGTCTTAATTTTAGCTGTCAAAAAATACATAGCACTTTTCAGAGGACTATTCCGTGTAGATGTTGTATATTAACTGTTTTATAAAGAATAATAAACGGTAGCAACAGCATGAAAGTAATAGTAATACTAAAAATTTTTATATTGGAGTTCCCTGTTTTATCCCTTGGAGAGCATTATATTCATTCATACTGTTATTTATATTATATAAATTATATAATTGGGTAAGAGATTGCTACAGCCTTTAGAAATTTTTACTAACTTTTACAAAACATTCCTATAATTTTATAAAACTTTATGTTGAAATATAAACCAAGCTTTAAGAATTTTGCTTAACTGAATGGATTGGTGGCTAATGTCAGTTTCAAATAATAAGTCTATTTCTCTAATTCTTTTCAAGGAATTATCTATAGAGTAAGTATGCTAATATTGAATAGGACAGCACGAGTTTTTTCTAACCCATCAAAAAGGAAAATTTATGAATATTTAAGAAGTTTTAATTTTCATCCTGGAAAAGTATTTCTTCATAAACTAGTATTGGGAATTGAAACTAGTTGTGATGATACAGCAGCTGCTGTGGTGGATGAAACTGGAAATGTTCTGGGAGAAGCAATACATTCCCAAACTGAAGTTCATTTAAAGTAAGTAGACATTATCTTGCTAATTTCCACTTTTTTTGGAAAAAGTACAATGGAATAATTCTTTTGTATTTATCATATATAAAAGTCAAATTGTAGGAGCTAATTTCTTCTTTTGTGCAAAAGCTAATAACTACTGTTGAAAACCTTAAACTGGCCTTTAAGGCTCTCACTTGGCTGAGAGATTAATTTTCCTAAAATCCAATTTTACCCTTTCCTTTCCCTGTTGAAGACTTCTTCCTTAGAATGCGTCTCAAGATTATTTTGATGATTTCCTTCATCAACAAGTAAATCCATAGGAGTTTGTTGTGTACAATTTTGAACAGAGACATTATATCCTTAATCACTACATATTGAGTTCTTATAGTACGCTACATTATAAGAAACACATACTTTAAAATACTTGACTTACTAACATTTTTAGCTATACAATGGTTAATTTGAAAACATGCCTTCAGCTATAACATATGACTTTACTTCCTCTATTTCACAATCTTAAAATTATAAAAAGCTTTTTTTTTTTCATTTCTTTCAGAACAGGTGGGATTATTCCTCCAGTAGCTCAACAGCTTCACAGAGAAAATATTCAACGAATAGTGCAAGAAGCTCTCTCAGTCAGTAAAGTCTCTCCAAGTGAACTCTCAGCAATTGCAACTACCATAAAACCAGGACTTGCTTTAAGTTTAGGAGTAGGCTTATCATTTAGCTTACAGCTGGTTGACAAATTTAAAAAGCCTTTCATTCCCATTCATCATATGGAGGCTCATGCACTTACTATTAGGTTGACAAATAAAGTAGAATTTCCCTTTTTAGTTCTTTTGATTTCTGGAGGTCATTGTCTATTGGCATTAGTTAGAGGAGTTTCGGATTTTCTGCTTCTTGGAAAGTCTTTGGACATAGCACCAGGTGACATGCTCGACAAGGTAATTACTTAATAATTAATTTCTTCATTCTTTTTTGTTAAAGTGTCAGTTTCATTCAATTAAATAGTAATAGATGCACTGCTACAATTCATCTAAATATTTCTGAATAATATCATATTAGACTGAAAATGTATGTGTAGTAAGACAAAAAGAAAAAGAGTAGTCCCTAGTTTATAAAAGATTCTTTCTTACCCATTCCAAATAAAATGATAGGAGGTTTACATCAGCACATAAAGGCTCAAATAGCTTGCAGATGCAGTTATGTTTTTAATCAAATAGCATAATATTGTGTGCAACAAAGTATTTTGTGAAGTGTAAAGCACTGTAAAAATGAAATAAGAGGATATATAAAGATAACAAGAATATTAAAGGTGCACAAAATTCTATGGTTATCATAATTGCTAACACCACCAGCAGCAGATTTTTTTCCTTTGTTTTAGAATCCTACAGAACCTACTGCCATATACAAAAATCCTGCTGCCAACAGCTGAAATGATTGGAAGAAATAGGGCAGGTTTTTATTTTTGAACTTCATCATTGAGCAGTCATTGTTAACTTCAAACCTACTTTCCATTCCCAATAGAAGAGCAAAAATAGATAGGGAGGCAGTGATTGCCCACTATTGATCAGATTGTCAGAAGGAGCAAGACTGCTTGTCTTTATTGACCACCACCTGTAGTCCACATTTGCAAAAGTATAGCATGTTGTATTCATCCAGGTTTTTGTTTGGTTTTAGTAAAATTCATTTCCTTGCATCTTGGTTTCAAAATGCAATTTTGTGTTTATTTTTGATAGGTAGCAAGAAGACTTTCCTTAATAAAACATCCAGAGTGCTCCACCATGAGTGGTGGGAAGGCTATAGAACATTTGGCTAAACAAGGAAATAAACTGCATTTTGATTTCAAACCTCCCATGCAACGTGCTAAAAATTGTGATTTTTCTTTTACTGGACTTCAGCACATTATTGATAAGACAATAATGCAAAAGGAAAAAGAGGAAGGTATATTTCTAAATAGTAAAGTTGGACAAATAAGTAATTCTGGGTTGTGTCTAAAAATACCCACTCCTTTCTACAGGTATTGAGAAGGGGCAAATCCTATCTTCAGCTGCGGACATTGCTGCTGCAGTACAGCACACAACAGCATGTCACATCGCAAAAAGAACACATCGTGCTATTCTGTTTTGCAAGCAAAGAGACTTGTTATCTCAAAGTAATGCAGTACTGGTAAGTTTTCTCATCTCATCTTGGAATAGTAGTAACACTTTACAGTATGTTACTTGCAAGAGCTTAACTGACCCTGTGCATGGAATGTAAAAGTCTTTATGCCATATGCTAGCCCAGACAGTATAAAATATGCAGAATAAAGACTTAACAGCCATTTCTTATACAGGTGTGGCAGCTTTATGGATCATCTAGACAGCCTGTGAGCCAAAAAAGTCCAAGGCTGCAGCTTCTCATTGAATGTAAAAGAGGGTTTACAATAAGAAATGAAATGCAGTAGCTGGTGTCTTTATTTTTAGAAAAATAGGCTGATTTTCTTCAAATGTGTTCCTTTGATGAAATCCCTTTAATGTGTTCAAAAGCCTTGATAAACTTCTTGTTTAACTGTATCTTAAACTTCATTCTTTAGAAAATTATAAAGTGAGAAAATATTTAAATGATGGTAGATTGACAAAATGGAATTTTACATGAATATCAAAGAATAGTTTTTTAAGAATTATGTGTAAAATGAAAAAAAATGCTTATAAGTAATAACTGCAGTCTAAAATATTGTACTATGATTGTAATTTTAAAAGTTTAGAAGAAAATATATAAAAATGATAGTAATGAATATATGCTGATATTGAAATTTTTTTTTTTTCAACGATTTTATTGGGGAAGGGAAACAGGACTTTATTGGGGAACACTGTGTACTTCCAGGCCTTTTTTTTTTTTCCAAGTCAAGTTGTTGTCCTTTCAATCTCAGTTGTGGAGGGTGCTGTTCAGCTTCAAGTTGTTGTTCTTTCAGTCTTAGTTGTGGAAGGCACAGCTCAGCTCCAGGTCCAGGTGCCGTTGCTAGTTGCAGGGGGCACAGCCCACCATCCCTTGCGGGAGTCGAACCGGCAACCTTGTGGTTGAGAGGATGCGCTCCAACCAACTGAGCCATTTGGGAGCTCAGCGGCAGCTCAGCTCAAGGTGCCGTGTTCAATTTTAGTTGCAGGGGGCGCTGCCCACCATCCCTTGCGGGAGTCAAGGAATTGAACTGGCAACCTTGTGGTTGAGAGCCCACTGGCCCATGTGGGAATCGAACCAGCAGCCTTCGGAGTTAGGAGCATGGAGCTCTAACCACCTGAGCCACTGGGCCGCCCCTGATATTGAAATTTTTGATGACTTTTTTCTTCTCCAAATTTTTATTATACAAATATATCACTTGCCCATTATTCATTTATCAAAATATAATGTTTTCTTATTGTGTAATGCTGCGGTTTTTTCCCAGGTATAGCTAACAGCTTGGCTCATATCCATATGTGGTATTTGTTAATTTTGGTGTTCTCAATTCCTTTAGGTTGTATCTGGAGGAGTTGCAAGTAACTTATATATCCGAAAAGTTCTGGAAATTGTAGCAAATGCAACACAATGCACTTTGTTGTGTCCTCCTCCCAAACTGTGCACTGACAACGGCATTATGATTGCATGGTAAGCCACTCATAATTATGTAAATATTAATTGCTAGTTCATCATGCTAAAGCTTCTTTAAATCTTGGGCTATTTATTTTATTTTAATGATTCTTATTTAGGAATGGTATTGAAAGATTGCGTGCTGGCTTGGGCATTTTATACAACACAGAAGGCATCCGCTATGAACCAAAGTACGTAGTACTATTCATAATCTTTATGCAAGTTGCATTATCAAAGTCAAAGCCTGGATTTTGCTTTTATATGAGTATGTGAGGTTTTCATTGACATTCTGGTGGTACTTGAAGAAAGGATACATTAATTTCTTTCGTAAACATAGGAGGTAGATATAAGAAATATTTTTGCTACCATATCAAATTATAAAAAATTTGACAAATCATAGGTTAGAAACAGGCAGTGGGTAAGGATGATGAATTCCTCCATTTGGGATCAGAATGAAAACTATGTCCATGGCCTGGACTTTTGAAATGTCAAGACCATCTCAGCTAGTATGCTGGGAAACTTAAGGAAAATGTGCAAAAAAGATTTGGGTATGAGACTGGGTTGTGTATGTGCTCTTCCACCCTCAGCTGAGAAATGGCCGAAAGATAGCAGTTTCTGCAAGCCTTATTTCATCTCACAAATCAAAGTTCCAAAGAATAGCATAGTTTTTCAATTGATTATCAAATTCTGATCTAAGTTAATGCTGGAATTGTAAAAATATTAAAAGTAAAGGATGATTATTATGTTTCATAATCTAACAATTCTATTTTTAACATTTTTCATTTGATGTTTTAAAATTTTTCAGCATTGTAGTCCATAACTGTCACTACAAGAACCACAGACTCTTATGGCTGATTATAAATAAACAGAGGTTAGTTAATAGTGGCAGAAGAAACCCCCCCCCCCCATGTTGATGTTGATAACCTAGCCTTTGGTAGAATATACCGTCTAATCCAGTGGTGCCTTCTTTTTGGCAGTGTTGAGGCTGGAGAGGATGGCTTTTTCTAAGTTGGGGTCCAATTGAAGCATTATATCGGATAACATAGTAAAAAAGCAGAAATCTGAGGTCAAAAATACTTACCGAGGAAAAACAAAGAGCATAGAACCTAAGACCTCTCCTGCCAACAGTGACAAAGGAAGGTAGAAAAGGAATAAACCAGATTTTGAAACCTCAGAGAAGAATCAATAGAAACCTGGGGAATTTCTAAAGTAGGAATGAATTCAGGCTTGACTTTATCTGTGTGATAAATTATTTTCACCCTTTTAGCTTTGTAGAGAATTATAAGACATTTTTTATTTCTGTGTTTTATTTTAAGTTTTTAATTATTTTAATTATTTACAGTATTTGAGAGCAGTAGAATTTTCTTTCAAAACATCTCAATCCCCAAAGTCATTGAGTTGTATATTAAATATGTATAGCTTTTTACATGTCAAATATACTTCAAAGTGGATTAAAAAAATCTCCAAATTTAGATTTATTAATGGAACTAGACTTTTTTCCATTATTTTGGTTTGATTTTTCACTGTATTTGTATCTATTCAAGAACTATCATGATATACAATTAATTATACATTAGATTCATAAATTGTTTGTTAGGGTTCTAAGCAAATAGTCTGCAAAACTAGTGACAGATCAGGAAGCAAATGTTTGAAATAATGTGATTTGTCTGATTATGATGCAGATGTCCTCTTGGAATAGATATATCTAAAGAAGTTGGAGAAGCTGCCATAAAAGTACCACGATTAAAAATGGAGATTTGATTTTTGCTTTTCAAAAAATGCCTAAAGGTAGTATTTCAACCAAAAAATTCAGTGTTGATTTTTTTCTTTTTGTAGATCAAATTGTAGGACATATATAATATTGTTCATCAAGATTTTCTTTTGTTATTCCTTTTCTTATGTTTGATGTTTCACCTGTTCTTCTGAGAGACTGTAATACTATATTATAGTCTTAGAAGGGAATATAAATTTGTTTATCAAAAACCAAAGTAAAACATCTTATAGGGGACAGAATGTACTGATGTTGACAGGTAGAAAAACAAACCTGTAAGAAGAAATACAGTGATTCTGCTAAATCTTGGCCCAGTATTATACAGGCCTAGATCTTTTTCCCCCTTTCTCATTGCAGGGTAGTAGAAGCTTTTTGTTGTTGTTGTTGGCTTCTGCTAAAACATTAGTCTGACTTTTCCAATGCAAGAGCAATTTTAGAAAGGGAGCCAGGTCAGGATCACGTCAAATCATTGAATTCTAAATCAAGACCAAAGGTGACTTTCTCCAACAGAATGTACGTTATAAAAATATAGGTATCTTCTCCGGAGCAAATGGAATGTCTGCATTTCTTAAAACCCATCTGAGATTTTAAGAACTATAACATGCAAGTACTTTCTCATTTTGTATTGTACTTTTTAGTTGACCACATATATTTATATCTATTATATTAGAAATTATATGTAATTGACTAAAATACTAGATGAAAAGGCTTATGTTTTTGTTTTTCATAATTTCCTTTGAATCTGAAACGTTGTACTGCAGGTATCATAAAATTTATCACTTCTTTTATTTTTTTTTTGCCTACATTAAAGGTACTTTGAATATAAGGGCAATGTTACTGTCTGTTTAATTTCTTTTGAGAGATTTTACCAGTAGAGATTTGTATTATGTCATCCATACAGGAGCAAGTTTCTAACTTTCTAGTCAGTGACTTGCTTTATTAAGAAACTAGGAGGTAAGGATAAAAACCTAGAATGAAAAGATTTCTTATTTTAATCCTGTCTTAAGGTGTTCTCCCTTTTGGGAAATTCCATAAGTAATTCTTTTCTTTAGCATCATAGAGTTTTGTTTCATGATTATCCATTTTATCCTGGAAATAGAAAATATAATTTATATGAGGGAACATACACAAACAGCCAATATTTATAGAGCTTTGCATTACTTGATGTTGAGGTATAGATATGGTTTGTAAATATAATTTAAAAGAAACAATAATTTGTGAACCACATTTTACATTTGGATTTGTGTTCTGTATTATGTGGATCTGAATTCAAAGAGAAGAATTATTTTCTGTGGCTATTACAATCAGAGTATACATAAACTATGGAAGAAAATTGACCAAAATTTCTTCCCACTATCACAAATATTGTAAAATAGGGATATCTATAATCTAAGTTTTTAAAATTTCAAAGTACCAAAATTGTTCCAGGTACTACAAGCACACATGTTAAAATTGGGTTCATGATATAAATAAGGGAAACTACAGATAAAGAAAATGAGCAAATTCTGGAAGCATTGCATATCTTTAGGCCTTTCAATACTTAACTATCAGGAATGAAGGAAGGAAGGGAAAGAAGAAAGAGAAAGATGGTAAGGAAAAGGAAAAGGAGAAATACTGAACTCTATATATTGGCAAGCATATGTGCCAAAATTAGCTTATAGTACAGGTAAGAGGCAAGCAATTTGCTGAAACACTCTGTATCTTAAGGCCTTTCTTATCTTATATATAATGTTAAAAAATAACAAGAAAATGCAGGGTAATAAAAATAATCTTTATAGGGGGGCTGTACTTTAGGAGAACTACCGTAAGTACTAGGAGTCATAGGATGGTATGGCTAGGCCAAGATACTCAGGGAATGTCTATGTTATTGAATACAAAGATACCCTAATTCTCAACCCTGAAAATACTCTTAAAATATAGTCTTTAGCCCATCTGGAGCTAGTTGAAAAGCTCAAAGTTTGCTTTCAAGAGGCTTTTTTTTTTTTTAATTTACAGAGGCTTAATATTTCCATTGATATGAATTCGTATCCTTAATGGTACTGAATAAATGACACAGTTTCTTATCATTTGAACTGTGTATCTCTTTCTAATATAAAATATGCCATTCCTCCCCCACAATTCCTATGTTTTAGTCCATCTACCAGAAAGTTGTGACTTGGAGCAATTAAGAGAATTTAGAATTGAATTTGAAGATTAAAGAGGTCTCCTGTTGTACAGTGGTTAAGAGCTTAGGCTTTGGACTCTGGCCCATAGTCCTAAGTACACGTAGCTACCATCATCACCATCACTGTTGTGTTAAGGCATGTTGCAGAAAATAACTGCTAATTAAAATATATGTTCAGTGCAGCCCAGGTAGACCATATGAAGACACTGAGCAAAATGGATAGAGAAAAAGGGGCTTTAAAGGACGCAGGGAAGCCCAGCTTGCTTTTGTATAAAATCTCTCTGCTGCTGTAAAACAAGAAAAGCAGACATACATCAAAACTCCCATCTACTGGAAACATCATGTGATTATAAGCCACAAAGAGTATCACCCTTTCCAAGTGTAAACCAAAGGTACTCAATACATGTGGAGAATGGTCAACACTGGTTGCCACATTTTTTAGGCATACTTTTGTACTTGATGGGTAATGAATTCAGATTTTTAAAAGTTAAATGTTTTAAAAGCATACATTTTAGGTTTTGGAACCCTCATGCATTTTTTAGTATTTATCATCAAATATCTCAACGTATTACAGAGTACTAATATGTGGGCTACTTTGAATTGGGGCTTTTTAGCCCAGCATACCAATTAAAAAAATATTTCTAACAATTGATACATACATATACTAATTATGCCACTCGTGTCAGTTGCTATATATTAATAATTTTAAGCACAGGTATTTCAGAAAATTCTACTTATTTTTTGAAACCATAATTCTGATTTGATTTTAATTTAAGGGAAATCTGTTAACTATCAAGAAGTTCCGTTAAAAAAGATTATACTCAGTTATGTCGTGTATTTTACCACAATTAAAAACAAAAATGTAAAACGATTGCTCAGGAATCCTTTCATGCTAAAATGCTTTTATTATCCTTCTGCAAGCTCCGAATTAGCTTTCTGTACATGTTTCCCAAGTTCGTTCAAAAACACTGTTCTTGGTCTTGATACTTTTATGATATCTGATGAAATTGCAGATGAAAAGGAAAAAATATTATGGGAAACAGTGGCCTTTTTTGTTGTTTTGAAGAGTCCCATGAAGTTAGTTACAGGAGACATTAAAGTCAAAGAATCTCTTGGTTGAATTTTAGGTTTTAATTTTCTTCTGTGCTCTTTCCCTAAAAATTAGAGAGCCACAATTAAATATCTCATAAGAACCCTAGGCATAGTCTCATTGCCTTCAGTTCTGTATAGTTCTATTTTCTTTACATCACTAAAACATATTAAGAGAACAGATCAGTAGCATCCAGACTTGTAGATGTAGGGGTGCAAAAATCTTTGGGGACCAATATATGGTTGCCAACTTTAGTATGCCAAGTTGGCACACATACAAGAACAAATGCCAACCATCATTAAATATTTTGTAAAAGAAGGGATATTTTAACACCAAAAGAAAGTGTAAAAGGCATTATCTCAAAATGACAGACTTTACATTGAATGAAATTAACTTTATCGGAAACTTGCTACATTGTCCTTATTTTTCTTATGTTACTACAAACCTGTGAAAACTTCATAGACCATTACTGATACAAAGATTGTTATTTAGAAACCAGTATTAAAGTGTAGAAAGAATGAGACTGACTTTATTCTTATGTATAAATTACTCTTAACTAAAGGAGCTATACAAAAACAGACATTTTTCTACCCATGATATTCAGAAGTATAGACTCCCTTATACGCCTAACTTCCCTCAAATATGAAATGAATAAATGAACTTCTTTCCTCTCCTTTTGTTCTCTCACCCTACTCTCTCCCTTTCCATTTGTGACCGCAGCAAACTGATTTTGACTTCTGAATGGTGCTATCTATTTTTGTCTATAGGACAATATACCATGTTTCCCTGAAAATAAGACCTAGCCGGACCATCAGCTCTAATGCATCTTTTGGAGCAAAAAGTAATATAAGACCTGGTCTTATTTTAATATAATATAAAACTGGGTCTTATATAATATAACGTAGTATAAGACCCGGTCTCATACTAATTTTTGCTCCAAAAGATGCATTAGAGCTGATGGTCCGGCTAGGTCTTACTTTCAGGGAAATATGGTACAAAGTAAGACTGATTTTGGTCCTACACTAAGCCAACATGAACAAGCACTAAGCATATATGAAATCAATAAGTAATTTATTTTTTCTATCACATGTCTAATAGGAATTTATAAGTAACATTATAAGATCTGGACTCTGATCTTACAGGCCTAGGCCACTCAACCATCATTTACCAACTAAAACTATATGTGAAAGTGTACAGAGTATCAATGGAAAAAAAGTGTCTCTGCCCTAAGAATTTATTAGACAAGTTGTACATTGAACAGAACAATAGCAAGGTCATAATTTAAGTCATACTTACATGTTGTTTCAGTAATGACATTTCTGTGCATGGCTTGTGAGAAAAAACTAAGAGGGATTTCTGTCAAGTGATGTTAGTAGGGAAAGCCTTAAAAGAAATGATTAACATTGGCTTGTAAATGGGAAGATATTTCAGGTATACAGAATTACAAAAGCAAAAGATTACAACGAAACATATTTTTCATAGCCTCTACATTTTGAATTTTTAGAAATGGAACACAGAAGGCTAGAAGGTAGCTCAGAGAAAAAAGAAAAATCAATTACCTTTTTTAAAGACAGGAGTTACGGATGGTCCTCCATTTTTCTCCAGACTAAAAGGAAAACATTTTTATCAAAAAAGCTAGAAATGTATAAAGACTTAGTACACCCAGGGACCATGTTTAATGCCGAATGGTCTAATTTATACATGTTACCTGTACTAACATGTTATCTGTAAGTAGTTTATATTCAGTCACTCATTTATCACTTAAAACATCTGGAATGTTAAATCTGCTTGAAGTGATCAGGGAAAGCTTCATGGAAGAAAAACACTTCGTCTGGGTTTTGAAGAAAATAGGTCTTTAAATGGCTGAGGTGGGGGAGGGTATTCCAGACAGAGGTAATAGGGTATGAAAGATTACAGTACTATAAAACAGTATGGCATGTTCAGAGGGCACTAAGTAGTCTGGTGTCGTCGGGATTAAAGGTATCTGGAGACGTGAAGGAAGATAAGGTGGAGAATAAAAGATCAGGTCATTTTATGCATTAAGAATATGAGGAAATTTGAACTTTATTTTCAAAGTACTGGGTTACCAATGAAGCGTTTCAAGCCAAAGAATAGCAAGGTGAACCTAAGTGAATGTGTGTGTGTGTGTCTTTTTGTGCCTGTAGTTTAATCATCCTGGACATGTAACATAAATGCGGTATTGCAAAATCCCCTGGTAATAAAATAAGCCTTAATTAAAGTTAATGTATTAAGGGTAATTATCACAAATTAGTCCTGGTTAATTTGATGAGGAACATTTGCTGTTATGAACTTTAATGAGGCACAGGCCTCAATCTGTTCCTGTGCCAACTTCATGTTCTATATCGTGTAACATGAAACTAGCTAGTGTTAATCTTATTTTCATACAGGGTCAGTTAACACCAGTACAATATATCTCTCTACATACTTCAAAATTTGTACATGCAGTTTTTCTAATCTCCCATTCTTGGTGCTGGATGGGGGACAATAGAGGTGGTGTATGCTCCAAAAAAAAAAAGCCATAAAGCTATTATGATCCCAACCACAATCAGTCTACTTTCTGTTTCCAGTAGTGGTACCAAGGACTATTTTGTGGAAGGGTATGTTTATCCATTCCAAAGGTTCCAAACTTGTTTTCGTAATCTTTAATGCATTTCCCATGGTTTTATTTAAACCTACGTCCTTCACAGGAGTGTTATTAATAATAAGGGGAATAGTTTATATAAATGCTCTAAAGAAAGTGTGAAGCACTATTATAGGAGTAATTATTTGCTCACCAGTCCCACCTCACTTAGTAACCATTCTTACGAGTTTGCTAACCACCCGTCACTGCTTATTTATAATCCTGGAAGTTGAATGTTCACAACTCTAAGGGGCACCATTCACATCATAGTCATTGTAGATTTGTGTAGTTGCTTCAACCATTTCCCAGCAGATGGCACTAAAGTGTCCTGAGGAAGGGACACCTTTTTCTAATTCCCAAAAAGTTGCCATATGGGCTAGCTGTGGAAGTGACTACAAAATACATTATTTATCCTAAAGTAATTTTTTCAAAGACTAAATATTTTTTTTACATTGTCAATTGTAGCTATTGCAATTTAGATTTCCCTGGCTTTTTATATAAAATTATGTAGTATTCAATTTTTCAAATAATTCAAATTAAAGTGACTCTGAAGATATATTTTTTTCTATACACTAAAATTGATTTTTAGAACCATGATACACCATTGTATCCTATTCTCTTCTACTATTGTAAAGATAATAATATAGCTTGAGTAGTTCTGTTTCCTTTATATAAATAGTGCTATTTGCAGAGACTTATAATTCCGCTACGTTTATGGAAGGAAATATACCCATTGTAGGAGATTCTCTTCTCTTTTTTCAGAAACTTAAGTTCATGATGAAACTACAACACTGATGCCAAATCCTCTAACTACATGCCTGGCAAACTTCGGCATGATGCCAGCCACTGAGTGTGATTTAGCCCTCTTTCCAGCCTGGGAGTTTGACCTAGCTTTGGATTAAGTCCCAAATTCCCATTTGATACTAAGGTCATGGCGGTGTTCCTGGTTGGCACAGAACTCTCAAATGACCGCAGTCTACCCAGAAATGCCTTCCTGGATCAGATGTGGAAGCAACCAGTCTCCCAAAACTTTTCTGAAATGTGAATAACCCTAGCCAGACAGGATCCCCCAGATCTTGTATTCTTGTCTGCACTCACAATTCTGTTTCATTCCAATTCTGTTGGAATAAAAACAGGCTTTGGCAATGGACAGTTAGAATGAAGTTTATCCTTTGGTATAAAAGGCATATATTCATATCAAGGGACTTCCCCTTGTTTGATTTTCCATCACTACTGCAACTTCAGATATAGGCACAATACCTTAAAGAAGGAAGTCCCACTTTTTGTTGTATTTGAAACTCCTTTAAAAATGCTGGGTTAATACTTGCATCTCTGCTGATATTATTTGTTATACGGAGGAACTGATTAGGCTTATTCCTGCATTCCTTTAATAGGATGCGGAAAGCATTTGCATTGTAAGTTAAGTAGCCAAGAGCACAGGAGCAAGCTGCACGAACCTAAATGAGGAAGAAACAATTCCTCTTTAATCATTGAGCTTTGTTCCTAAAATATCTAACCCAGTGCTCTCATCAGCGATTTCATAGGACAGTCGCCGTAGCTGTGTACAGCAAACATGTATGCCAACCAATGGCAATCAGCCGTAGTTTTAGAGAGGAGTGTCAACTGCCATTGATTTCTAGTAGTCGTTCTTAGTTCTGACTGCATTTTAGAATGACCAGGAGTTTTTGTTGTTGTTGATGTTGTTTTTCTTTTTTTTTTTTTTTAAGCCCACCACCTGTATCAGACTCATCAGACTCTTGGGGTAGAATATAGGTATTTACACTTTTTAAAATGCCATAGGCGATTCTAATGTGCAGCCAAAAAAAAGAGCCATTGAACTTGAACTAAGATAGTGAGTCTCAAACTTGATTGTGCATTGAATCACCTGGATAGCTATAAAAATTACTCATGCCTGGGTTCTACCTCCCACCCCAGAAACTCTGATTTAATTATTTTGGGGTGCAGCCTATACATCACTATTTTTCAAAACTGCTCAGGTATTAGGAAACCGGGCAAGAGCCTATACGATAAAACTAAGTTAAAAATAAGGCACTCAGGAAAGGAACTTAATTTTCTACTGGCAAAAACAAAGAAGCAAGAACAAGTATTAGAACCCAGGACTCCAGAAAAAGCTCTTTCCTTCTTTGAAGGAAATACCCTTGGTCTGTGACCCTGAAGTAATTAGGTTGTTCATATGATTAATTAAAGTATACTCCTGGGCAGTTCTTAGGAAAATCTGTTAGTGGTGGCATAAGAAATGCCATACAATGAACATAAACCAGGCCGATGCAGGGTACCTGAGGGTTAACATTGGTCTTCACATTGGCATATGACTGCTGCATACGCCCATGTATTTTCCACGCCTTGAACAGTTGTTTTCAGTATATGGTTCCTGGAACAGCAGCTACAGCTTCTGGGAACTTGTTAGAAATGCACATTCTAGGGCCTATACCCAATGTATTGGATTAGAAACTCTGGAAATGGAGCCCAGAATCTACAGTGTAACAGGTTTGCCAGGTGACCCCAGTGTACCCTAAAGTTGGAGAAATACTGCCTTACACCCTGGGGGGAAAAGTGTAGGGGAACACTCAGAGGAAAACCACTATGGTGAGCCTGGCATTCTACACACGCCCTCATCTCTAACCTGGTGTGGCAGATAAGAAAAATTGTCCAGTGGATTCCACTTTCATTCATTCCAAATAATCATAGAAATGACTTAGTGAGATAACAAAAACTAACCAGTTTTGTGAGATACTTTATATTTTAATCGTAAATTTCTGATTTTTACTGATTTGTAGCTTCAATCTTAAATATCAAAGTTAAAACAAATGTATACATTGTGTGGGAACCACGATTGTGGATGGTGGATGTATTACTAGAAAAATCATCTCATTTTGAGTTAGTAATATGAACTTTTATATAACACAGTCAATTTGTGGAGAAATTAGCCCACAGACATGAGAGGCAATTATATTAGAATATTCAATTTCAGAATTATTTTTAGTTTTACCTCTTCTTTTCCTGAATACAAATGATAGCAGAGCCGTTGGACTGTCCCTAATGTGGTAAATGCTTCTGGAATACCAGCTCTAGAATGAGCCAGGCTAGCTATTAAATTCCCTATAAATTAAACAAGAAAAAAATGCTTGTTAGTTGATATAAACTGATCTACTGTTCATTTTCATGTAGCATTAAAAAGGTTAGAGTCACAAGACATCTTTGCTAATGAAGAAGTGCTGAGAAAAAGCGTTTATGTTAAATGTACAATAAACTTTCCCCAAAATTATGGTTTGGTTTTCTGTCACAAACAGTAAAAGTCAAATAGGTTTATTTAAGAAGTTTTCTTCCCCATGGCTTCAGAATATATTTTAAAGTTTCAGGGTTTGTTTTTTTTCCTTTTTCCTTTTTTTTTTTTTTTTTTTTAATTAAAGTTTATTGGAATGCCAATTGTTAGTAAAGTTACATAGGTTTCAGGTGTACAATTCTGTAATGCATCATCTATATATCACATTGTGTGTTCACCACCCAAAGTCAGTTCTCTTTCCATCACCATATATTTGATCCCGTTTACCCTCATCTACCACTCCCCTCCCTGCTTACCCTCTGGTAACCACTAAACTATTGTCTCTGTCTATGAGTTTTTGTTTCTGTATTTGTCTTATTCCTTTGTTGCTTTCAGTTTTAATCCCACATATCAGTGAAATCATATAGTTCTCTACTTTTTCTGTCTGACTTATTTCGCTTAGCATAATAATCTCAAAATCCATCCATGTTGTCTCAAATGGTCCTATTTCATCTTTTCTTAGGGCAGGATAGTATTCCATTGTGTAGATATACCACAACTTCTTTATCCAGTCATCTATTGAAGGACACTTTGGTTGTTTCCATGTCTTGGCCACCGTAAATAAAGCTGCAATGAACATCGGAGCACTTTATCTTTATGGATAAATGTTTTCAGATTTTTTGGATAGATACCCAGGAGAGAGATTACTGGGTCATATAGTATTTTTAAAAAATAACTGTGAACATAATGATTGAACAACCTTAATATGTCCTTTTTGCAGTTTAAATGGCTTTGAGTTAAGAGGAACTTAATGGTATTTTAAAATCAAACAATGTGTTGCTTAGTGAAGTTTAAATTCATTGATGTTCTTGCCATGAAAAGAAATAGTTTGGGATTAAAAATAAGTGATCCGGTTAACTAAATAATGTGCAACTACCAACTTAAAACTATTTCACTCAAATTGTTGTTTTATTTTTAGAGCTTTCATGTGATATTCTTTCACAATACTGTTGCTATGTTGGAATAAGTGTAACACACATTTTTAGATATAAATAAATGTATTTTTACCGTTGGGGGGGATACTTTATTGAGGTATTAACTGGGTTTTTGTTCTCCTTGTATTCTTGCCCCCTCCATTATAAGCCAAGAAGACTTTTGTATTTATTGCCTACAAATGGGGAGGGCTGGGTTTTAAGGCCTAGAGCAAAAATTGTCTAAAAATAATGTTTCTTTCAATCTTATATCTTCAAAGGCCTGACTTTATAGAACGCATTAAGCTAGTGGGGAGGGAGAGAGGTGTCTTTACACATGTGGGGTAAGGAAGGAATGGGGAACAAAGGGAGAAGGGCAGAGAGTCTGAAACTTAAGGACAGAATAGGCACGGAGCTTGGAGAGGAGGCTGACTAAGTGGTGCACTTAGGAAAACTGGACACTCGGCAACAGAAATCCCAGTTTTCTGTGAAACCTCTTGTGCCTTTGGAACCTCTTCTGGGAACCAGGTTACTTGGACATGGACCACATCATTTACTTTATGTTACACCTGAGGCCTGAATAGCCTGCTTTGCTTGAGATACCCTGGACATACACATGACTCAAGTTTTGGGATTCAATTGCTATCAGCCTGTGGACATAAATATTTGAAAGCTAGTATAATACGGCATTTCTTGCATACACGAGTTTTTGGAGTAAAATTAAACCTACTGCAATTGTTTTTCAGAGTAATAGCGTTACTATGACATTTAATTAAGAATGTTGTTTAGAGAAAAATATAGTTAGTAACTTCTTTTATACATTTTTCTAGCTAGTTTCTATTTGCTTGAATTTTCTTCCCATTTCAAGTAAATATACCATATAAAAATATAATTCTGGGGGCCGGCCCGGTGGCTCAGACGGTTGGAGCTCCATGCTCCTAACTCCGAAGACTGCAGGTTCGATTCCCACATGGGCCAGTGGGCTCTCAACCACAAGGTTGCCGGTTCAACTCCTCGAGTCCCGCAAGGGATGGTCGGCTCCACTCCCTGCAACTAAGATTGAACACGGCACCTTGAGCTTAGCTGCCTCCCGGATGGCTCAGTTGGTTGGAGTGCGTCCTCTCAACCACAAGGTTGCCGGTTCGACTCCCGCAAGGGATGGTGGGCTGTGCCCCCTGCAACTAGCAATGGCAACTGGACCTGGAGCTGAGCTGTGCCCTCCACAACTAAGACTGAAAGGACAACAACTTGAAGCTGAACAGCACCCTCCACAACTAAGATTGAAAGGACAACAACTTGACTTGGAAAAAAGTCCTGGAAGTACACACTGTTCCCCAGTAAAGTCCTGTTCCCCTTCCCCCATAAAATTAAAATACATTATATATATATATATATATTTCTATGGAAGCAAGTGGAGTTTCCTTTGCTGCCTTCAGTGATCCACTTCAATTAAAAAGCAAATACCCTATTTTTTGGTAGTAGTTACTCCATGTGGCAGTTGTGCCGATAGTTTTTTGTTGTTGCATTAAGAGTGATATATTAAGTCAATTTATCATCTGGGGAGTTCGGTCTAGAGTGGATATAGTTACACAATTAACATCAAGTATGTCAAGAACTCTGTTGGGCCGTTTTGCCTTGTTATATTGCATATTCGTGTAGAGAACTCTCAGATGTGAGCAAAATGTGTACAACTTGTCAAAAGGAAACCAGAGAGGTATATCAATAAAATCTGCCACTATTTAAGTCAATGTATAAATTGTGTTAGCTTACAGTTGAAGTCTCATTTTATATTCTGGAAAAATTAAGTAAGTGTTTGGAAAAGTAATTAGGAAATCAAAAAGGCCATGTTCAGAGTTACTCTGCTCCTATTTGGGGTGCAGAGTAGACTTACATTGTTCCGTGGAGACTCCTTCTTCACATCGTGTGACAGAGTATCAGGCTTATTATTATACTTATTATTGCTCAGATTACAAAAAAAATTGAAAATAGTATTATGTGGAATACAATTGGCTTCTTACCTGTCAAGACAATAGTAGTAGACTGAACTGAATACAGACTATCAACTAAAATAGTAACGCCTCTTGCAGACAAAGTAATGTGGTCCACATCTATAATGACTTTAGCTAATACAATAATCTAAAAACAAAAAAGAAGCATAGAGTCATTGAACATTTTCTACTCAGCTTCTCTTATTAAGCTTTTTTTATTATTATTTGGTACTTCTCAGGAAGGAAAGAGGGGTACTTAAGTATGGCTCAATAGAGGACAAGCAAGTGGCAGGGGTAGGGATTAGAGTAGTTGTCCCTCTGATCATTTCAGTGACCATCATAGGCCATATTATTCTTTCTACAGTGTTTACAACTTTTGTATCCTTCGAAGTCTGCGTTCATAGAAAATACTTCTAAAGGTCATAGAATAGAAAAAGAAGAGAATAAGACGAAGAATCCAGATACATATAGTTGTCACAGATTGAAGAATCAGTGTGATCAGCTAAAAATCTGCAGTTAGAAAACTTGTCTTGGACACTACCGTGTTTCTCTACCTATTTCCTTGTAATGTGAGGGTGATGGAAATACTACTACCTGCCTATCAACCTAACAGGGTTATTATAAGCAACAGATGATGTATAAAGGCAATAATTCCATTTTAAGTTATAGAATTTGATATAAATGAAGAAATCCTCATAAGTAATGGAGTTTTTATGATATGGAAGGGGCTGGTATGAAAATACTGTATATTTTACAAATCAATAAACATTTTCCCAGATCTAAAATTTGTTCTAATTTTCAAGTTTCACTAAAGAGGCAAATTTATTGAAGTTTTAACCTCCAATTTTATACCTGAAATGCTGCCATTGCCTTCTCAGTTTCAATGGTTGATTCAAGAAAAGGTTCAAAAATTGAAATGGTTATTATTCCATTTTCCAATACTAAGTATTGTTGATAGGGATCATTGAAGGCAAAAAGGGTTAATGCATAGCCTGCTCTTAAACAGATATCCTAGAAATGGGAGAAACATGCATTATCTTTAATTTACTTCATTTATCAGGTTATCAAGGTAATAGGTTTTGAATTCTTGCCCATTAAGATATATTGCATTCTTATCTCTGGAAGTAAACTATAACATTACTATATTGGGGAAAACAGATAATCGAGTTACCACAGAATATTATTGAAAAGATAAAATACAGAATTAGGTTGTAATATCAGGGAAAAGAAGAGAAGAAAAAAATGATTTTAATTTTTAAAGATAATGTTACATTATTGATTATGCAAATGATACCTAAATGGTAACAGGAAACTCCATAATTTCATTAGCCCTCAACTTTTTTGTTTCAACATATTTTTATTTTCGTTTCAACATTTCAAAGTAGAGCTGATAAATAAAAACTTCCCTTCCGCAACAGGCTATATGTTACATTTTGTGTATTGTGGGATGATTATCATCTTTTAAAATAAGTTCATTTGTACAATTCTAATGTACTATATTCTGGGGAATAAAAGAAACGTGACTTACTTTTAAAAGTCACATTTTAACATTCTGGGACTGGGCAAACAGAGCAAAAGCCAGTTTTCCTTTAGAATCAGTCTGCTTGCCAAAGATGAACAACTATGGTAGATCTTCCAGAAAGACCCAAAAGATAGAAGCTTCTCACTAAATCTTACTTTTAATATTTGAACAGTATAGTACAGAGGGAGAGAGGGAGAATCACTAATCTTAGTGAGTTTTTTTCCTGCCACTATGAATTATGATACAAAAATGCTACATGTACATACTGAAATATTTATAGATAAAATTATATGATGCCTGACAAATAATCTTTGACAGAGGAGCCAGAAACATACAATGGAAAAAGAAAGCATCCTCAATAAATGGTGCTGAGAGAATTGGAAAGCCATATGCAAAAGAATGAAACTAGACTGCTATTTGTCACCATGTACCAAAATTAATCCTAAATGGATCAAAGACCCAAAGACAAGACCTGAAACAATAAATTGCATAGAAGAAACCATAGGTACTAAACTTATGGACCTTGAGTTCAAAGAGGATTTTATGAATTTGACCTCAAAGGCAAGGGAAGTAAAAGCAAAAATAAACTAAAAAGCTTCTGCACAGCAAAAGAAACCATCAACAAAACAAAGAGGCAACCAACAGAATGGGAGAAGAAACTTGCAAACAACAACTGCGATAAGGGGCCAATATCCAAAATATATAAAGAACTCATATAACTCAGCAAGAAAAGAACAAACAATCCAATTAAAAAATGGGCAGAGGATCTGAACAGACACTTCTACCAAGAAAACATACAAATGGCACAGATATATAAAAAAATTGCTCAACATCACTAGCTATTAGGGAAATGCAAATCAAAACCACACTGAGATACCACCTCACACCTGTTAGAATAGCTATTATCTACAAGACAATAACAAGTGTTGGAGAAGTTGTGGAGAAAAAGAACCCTCATACACTGCTGGTGGGAATGTAAATTGGTACAGCCACTATGGAAAACAGTATGGAAGTTCCTCAAAAACTTAAGAACAGAGTTACCATGTGACCCAGCAATATTTCTGGGTACCTACCCAAAAAATCTGAAAACATTATAAAGATGTATGTTACCCCTATGTTTAATGCAGCATTATTCATGGTGGCCATCAAATGGAAACAACCAAAGTGTCTTTGATGGATGGTTGGATAAAGATGTGGTATGTATGCAATGGAATATTACTCAGCTATAAGAAAAGATGAAATACTGCCATTTGAAACAACATGGATGGATCTTGAGAATATCATGCTAAACAAAGTAAGTCAGACAGAAAAAGTCAAGAGCCATGCGATTTCACTCATAATGTGGAATATAAAACTGAAAGCAACAAATGAACAAACGAAAACTCATAGGCACAGAAAACAGTATGGTGGTTACCAAAGGGAAAGAAGTGTGGGGAGAGATAGAAAATGGTAAAGAGGGTCAAATATATGGTGACAGAAGGAGATTTGACTTTGGGTAGTGAAAACACAATGTAATATACAGATGAGTTGTCAAAATTATACACTTGAATCCTGTATAATTTAATTCACCAATGTCACCTCAATAAACTTAATAAAAATTTTAAAAATTATATGATACCTGAGATTTGATTCAAAAATAACAGGGATAGAGAGTAGGTATATGGATGAAATAAGATTGACCATGAGTTGTTTAACATTTTCCGTAATAAAGATTATATACACAGAAAGTAGTCACCTGGCTGTAGGCAAGAAGAAAGGTATAAGGTACAGTCAAAGGAATAGGGTCCAGAGAGTGAAGCAGTGGTAATAGGCTGGGAGTAAAAGGAGAATGACTGACAGTGGAATGGGTGAAGAGAAGGGAGAAGAAGGGGACCTCTGCGGAATAGGGTGATGAGAGTAAAAGTAAAAGGAACAAGAGTAGAGGGAAGAAAGGTGGCTTACAGAGACATAAATTCAGTCTCCACCCTATTATTGCCCATGTTATTAAAGCAGAGCTCCATTTTGTGTGTACCACAGTAGAGTACAATTCTGTATTAAAAAAAATAATGCAAACTTCATTCCTCCCCCTTATAACCCTCCTTTCTCCCTCCAAAATCTCCCAGAACTGAGAGAGACGTACGATAGTTGGTAACGTTCTTCCCTAATTGCCAAATGCACTGTAGACAACAAACAAAAGGTCCTGAGTTTCTCTGGGGTTAGTGCTATTCAAAACTGGCCCGTGTTCCAGTGATAGTCCACAAAATGGTTGACAACAGGATTACAGAAACTGAAAATAAGCATTTAAAAGAAAAAGCTCTTCCTTACAATTAACAAATGTAATGGAAGAAAGGACTTTTGTAAAAAATCACCAGTAGGCAAATGCCACAGTAATCATTGTTGCATCAACGGATGCTAACATTGGCGAGTATTTGCATAGTCTCAAAGTGTCTCACCTTATTACTTACAAAGGGAAGAACAGTAACTTCACAGTGGGGAAATATGGCAGATACCAGTTTAACCAAGAACCCAAAGCTAACATCGCCAGTTATAAGACAAGTCAATATCATGCATTCTGAAAGGATGCACTGGGAGGTGAATGCAGAAGACCACATCACTTCTATGGTATTCTTGCCAAAATGCATCACCTCATTTAATCATGAGAAAACATCAGATAACTCAAATTGAAGGATGTTCTACAAAATATCTGGCCCGGAGTCATCAAAAATGTCAAAATCATGAAAGACATGAAATCCTGAAACACGAAGAATGCAGTTTCACAGCTTTAAGGAGACTAAAGAGACATGACAACTAGATGGAATGTGGAATTCTGGATAGGATTCTGAAACAGAAAAAGGACACTGGTTGAGAAAATTGGAAAAATTTAAATAAGGTCTGCAGATTAGTTATTATATCAATGTTGACATCCGGGAAAGCTTCATGAAGGATTTACCAGAAAACTCTATAATTTTTGCAAATTTTTGAAAAGTCTATAATTATTTCGAAATTTAAAGTTTTTTTGTGTGTGTTTTTTTTTTAATTAACAGATTGCTGGGAAAAAGCTATTACTTCATCACAAATAGTTTGAGAAGCACCATTCTAGAACATTGGGTAAGAAGTGAATAATTGAGAGTTCAAAGGTCATAAAATTAGATTAAAGATTTTATGCATACTGGACAGAAGACATTTGCTTTTTGGCTGGTCACCAAGCTTTACAATTGCTACATTTTGCATAAAATTGCTAGATGAAATGTGACAACTATGAAAAATATGGAACAATATTATTCCATCACTACAAACTAATGACCTACCAATGAGATTTTACATTTCTTATAATACATTTAAATATTGTCATGAAAAAGACTTGATGATAATTTGAGGATGTGGCCTAAAAACATTTTCTTCCAAATGAGCTCTAGCATTTTGTAAAGGTATTACCTTATCTTGTGAATGAAGAAGATAAAGGACATCAGCATACTTAAATCCTTCATTTTCTTGTAATTCATTTTGTAACAGATTATTCCTTAGGACAATGCATGCCAACGAAAATGCCACTTCAACCTAAATATGTGGTTGTCAGAAATGTGTTTTTCATTCATGGTTTATCAAATGACATTTTTCATTATACAAACATTTATACGGTATATGCTAATTCAAAGATACCATAAAATCTATTGATTCCAATTCACGCACTAGTAATTAGAGAGTCACATTTACAACTTCCGGAAAAATGTCCTTTATAAACTGAACAGCTGGGAAAATATCCTTTGTGTGCCGGCACGACCACAAAATTCCATTTGTGGGCATAGTTGTACCCTTTCTGTATCTAAAAAAATATATTTTTATTTTTCTGGCATGGGTTAAAAAGCTGTTTTGAATCGCTTGTTAGCTGCTGACCTTTTAGTTGTAAGGCTTTAAATGGAATGTCTATCAATTTATGCAAAGCACTGGGGAGTAGTACTGAGGTATAGTTCTCTAGTTCTGGAGTCATTTATTGCACATTCCAAAGCCCTTTAGGAGGATGTAAATGAACCTGTTTATTATTAGGATTCAATAGGTAAATGTTTAAAGTACTACACTCGTACATTTCTATGAAAAATGTTATGAATTTGAAAAGCATGAATATTATTGCAAAAATATTTTGTTTGCTATAGAATCTTATTCGAGGAAAAGTATTACAATGTAATTATGTTCTGTTTTAACAAGTTTAAGAACTATTGAAAATACAGAGGGTGCCAAAAAATGTATACACATTTTAAGAAAAGAAAACTGTATTAAAATTGTAATAATCTATACCGATAACATAAGATGAATGGCAGTCATGTTTGACTTCTGCAATTACAAGAGGTGCTCAAAGTGGTTACCATCAGTGTCCAGACACTTTTGACTACAGCGAACTACTGCTTGAGCAACGTTGACCAAAGTGGCCACTTGTATACTTTTTTTTGGCCTCGCCATATATACTTAAATATAGATAGATACAACTGAAGTAAACTGTTTTGCCCTGAGGATGCATATTTTAAAACAAAAATGTATTTTTATGTGATATTTTCCAGTCTTAAAATTTATTTGTACTTTGAGAGTCAGTATACTTTTTAGTCTAATTCAAGCCAAAAAATTGCTATATGCTCCTTCCTTTTTTATCCCTAATCAGCTCCTGTCATAAAGTAATCTTTTTCATAACCAGAAGAGTTACATAACTTACAATATCTCTTCTGATAACACACTCCTTAAACGAAATAATGCTATGTTTACTAGTACTTACATATTTTCCTCCTATGTTATTTCTATTTTCTTATTTCCAATAGAGCCCTTACCAAATTTTGAAGAGGAAATGTATTTTTTATCATTTCCTGCTTCACCAACTATAGAGGTCCTGAATTTCCAGACTTAATAAAAGGATTTGAGTGTCATTTTATTAAAGGCATTTTATTAGGAGGAAGTGAAAGAGTGAATGACTCTTCAAGAACTCAGTAATTCTTCGTAATGTCCACCCTTGAGAAAACTACTAGCTGCCAGCCAAACCTGGCTGCTTGGTAGAAGGTGGGGCTGTTTTGATGGTGTAGCACTGACAGGATTCATTTATATTTGAGAAATTTTGCTACATAAATGATACATCCTCATTATCCCCCACCAAGTTTTAGCAACAAACAGAAGAAGTAGGGAAGAAATTCTGTGAATAATCAACTATCTGAGGAATAAACTTCTTTGATGAGTAAAGATATGCCTTTTGAATTATAGTTGAAGAAATATTTTAATATTTACTACTATCTTTGTAGCAACTTTTTTTGTTTAAAACTTCTAGGATTTTGTTTAAAAGGTCAAATACTTTTATTATAGTTGAGAACTTGTATAAAGATACAAATTATCCTTACAAAGTCATATTTCTGTTACGTTTTACTATATCAGAAAAAACAACAACCCTTAAAACCTTATATATACCTTAATGGTAAGAGAAGGGTGATTTCTCAGTAGTTGAATAAGTATTGGAAGGGCATTTTCCTCTACAACAAATTGTTGACTAATCGGATTGCTTGTATGGGCAACACCTGCAAGAATCCACATGTCAATGAGATACTTTTTTTTCCATCTTGAAAATGGTAAAGTCAGACATAGTTTGACATGTTTGATAAAGTGTCCTAGTGTAATATGATTAGTAAATTACATTGACACTAATTTACCTGAATTAAGTTTTTAAAAGGCGAAGTGAATAAACATGGAAACTTGACTGTTAAAAGTATAGTTTCTAATAGTCACAAAACAAAGAAATTAGAAATGCTAGACTAGCACTTTAATTACACCACTTTTACTCATTAGGGTCTTGGAGAAATAAAAAAAATATATAATTGACTTTTATAGATTAAATATTGTTGAGGGCTCTAACAGTGGGGATAGAGGAAGAGAAGTAGCTTGATATTTTAAAAATTAAGAATAAATTTACAAACCAATACAAATGGATCCCACTGCTCTGATGACACTCAGAAGTGTGCCTTCAGCTAGTTTACTAATCCTTAGTAAGCGAATCAATGGTGCAATTCCATTCCCTTCGCATATTTGATTCTGATGCATCCTGCTGTCCTTACTTAGAGCTATGACAGCTTCACCTCCTGGTAAACAAAAGCAAGACACATGTCTGATCTCCAGTGTTTCTATTCTACACTGTGCAGATTTACACTGAAAATAACTTACCAACATACTGCATTTTAGCTGATGGTGACAAAAGCATGTTTATTATAAAGTTGTATCCAATCTGTTCCGCCATATACTTTTGTTGTTTCAGTGTTTGTCCTGCCAAGGCCCAAAGTGCTGCAGCTCCTTGTTCCTTAACATCTATTTCAAATGCCTATTTTTAAAAATTTGATTCATTCAATGAGCATTTGTTTAAAACTGGAGGAATGTCTGTCTTAGAAAATGTTTATTTCACAATTGGTTTTAGTTTTCTTTTCACTGAACTAAATTCAATATTGAATACTTTGTCTAAGAAAAATGACAAGTAATCATAAAATTCCTACCTTGAGGAGTTTTAGAAGGTATTTACTTAATGATTTTTCCAGAAATGCTCTCTGTATAGAAGGGTTGTAACTTGCCAGTGATTCCACAGCCACTGCCCCTTTCACTTGGACGTTAAGTTGTTTCCCTTTAAAAAGAGCCACCAGAGGAGGAATGGCTCCTTCCATGGCCATGGCATTCTGAACATCCTTATTGTCCCGGGCCACCTCAGCTATTGTCACCGAAGATACAGCCTTCAACACATCTGCAAATGAATTAAAGAATCAGTTAATTAAATCTTTTAAAAACTCAGAATATGAAAATACAGCGTATCAATTCCCATATTATAAAATCAAATTTATAGTTTATAGAAAATAAAGAAAAATAAAACTGTCTAGATTCTCACCACCCAAACACAATCAAACATTTCACTTAATCTCACCCACTCTTTTTTATAAATATGGATACATTTAGATAGTGTTATAGACATAGTTAATATAGTACTATGAACACAATGTCTTGCATTTTAATTTACCAGTATAACACTTTCCTATTTTTTATGAACATCAGTATCTTCTAAATATTATGTTAATGGGTGTATCACATTCCCTTAGTCACATTTTATATATATATATATATATATGGATATATATATATATAAGTATACATATATACGCACATATACATATATACAGATATATATATATGTATATTTATATATATATGTATGTTGTTTTCAACTTTTCACTGTTTTAAACGATGCTTAGGAGAAATGTTGGCACACAAGGTATTTCCTTCCTGTCTGTATTTTTCGCCCTTAGTATAGAGTCCCAGGAATTACTGGAGTAACTTAATCCATCTCAGTAAATTCTTTTCAAAAATGACAATAGTATCTTACCCTTTCATAATCAGAGTATGAGAGTATCAATGTTATTATATCTTTTAAAGTATAGATATTATCATTAAGCAGAAATACATAAATAAATTTTTGCTAATTTGATAGGCAAAAAATGGCAGCATCTCATTTTATATTTGTTTTTGGTTACTGGTGAGTCTGAACATTTTCATACATGTTTATTAACCAGTTGCATTTATTTTCCTTAAAACTTACAGAAAGTTGATAGAGTAAGTCAGAAACCTCCCCCAAGATTTAGCAATAATTGATTTTTTTGCCCACAGTAATCTTTACTATGATGTTTGGAAAATGTTAAATTTTCCAAATTTACAACTCCCTTCACATTTATCAGTTGAGCTATAAAGAACTCTCCTTACTTCTTTATTTATGTCATTGTTTATCCAATTATTAAGATGAGCTCTTGGATTTATATTTTTTTCCAATGAAGTATATCCATTAATTTCTTCGTTTGTATTCATACTCAAATTGTCCAATATTTGGCAATTGTCCAAGATTGTTCAACTTGAAGGGCTAGAGGGAGCTCCTTCAAGCTGGCATCTGTATCCTTTAACTATACCTCCATCATTTTGTATTTTTTTTTTTTTTAGCATTTTCTTACTTTCTGTCACAATATGATGTTTTAGACTTACCACATACTTGTTCTGCCCCAGCCCTGAAGTCAACCATTTCTCCAAGAAGCTCTAGTTTCTTTTAATAGGAATATTATTTAGAAATCAAGACTTTGGTACTAAGTGTGCACATTACTCCTGGAGTATCATTGCTTCTAGATTCTCTTAGCAGATAAGATTAGGAAAATACATATATTTCCAATTCTTCCAATTCCAGTCCAAACTCACAGGATTTTTTATTACCTTCCCACATTCTGTGTGTGTGTGTGTGTGTGTGTGTGTGTGTGTGTGTGTGTGTATTTTACAGTGAGAACCCAATAATATCAAGACATTTATTCGTTTGTTCAGTCCTACAATACTTATAACAGATTCAGAGCTGTTTCACCCATATCTCTATGAAATACAAACCCACTAGAAAAATTCAAGATATGTTTACAGTTTGGTTATTTTCCTTCTCTTCTAGACAGGCTATATAGTAAAAGCACTGTATTCAAAAGTTACTTGCATTCTTTTTCTTTTTTAATCTAGTTATGTAATTCATTTAAATACAACTGGATTCATTTGTTTCTGTTTGTATTCTAGTTACCCCCTTGTAGCCTTCTAGATATAATTTTTTTAAAAAATATGTAAGACATTTATATGTTTCAAAAAGTTAAAACTGTACAAAAAGCTGTTTTTGGATTCAAGAAGCCAGACTCTGTAAATGCAGCATTTGTTCTTTCATAGATTATCTATTCAGGTTAATTATCTCTCTATTAAGGCCTTACTGTTTACATTTGCTGGGTGAAAAAAAGCAGCAGACCAAGAACAGAAGCTTGAGAAACTCCAAGTTGAATGGGAGAAACCTAATGGTGGAGGTACTCTTTATCTAAAACTCTTGGGACCAGAATTCTAAAGTTTTCAGATTTTAGAAGGTAGTGAGTACATATAAACATATTTCTGCAGTGAAAATGTGTAAATAGTCATTCTAAAAAGGATGTGGTACTCTTTAAGTTTTGTTCAGATAGTTTGGAGTTGAAAGCCTTTTGTATGCTTTCTGTTACATATTTGAATTTCCATCATGGTGTCATATAAACCTTTGTTAGTAACACAGAGCAGGACAATTGTGTGTTATAGAAGATGAAATCAGAGGCATTATAGGAATAAAAACGTGTTCATGCACATACATATGTGGAAAAGTATGAAACAAGCAGCTAAAGATGAGTGATGCAAAGGCCCAAAACAAACCAAATTCAGCAAACTTGAGGAACTCCTGGCGATAGGGGTTCAGACGAAGGAGATGTTAATAAATCCATAGTCTCAAAAAATTGCAAGTGAGTCTACTTTGGTGCCATTTTACCTTAATGCATGAAATGTTACAGTGGTTCTGAATGGTTAAGATATTGGAATTAATAAAATTCCTTTGTGATCTGCCACAATTTAACAACCCAACTAACATCCTAGACAATTTTTTGTTAAAGCACTAAAATTATAAATGTAGCATTTATAAATTGTAAAAATGGAGAGAAAAAATAATTACAAATTTTTTCAAAATTATCTTCCTTGGTGTGAGGACATAATAGATTACAGTATTGGATACATTACTTTTATTTAGGTTTCAGATAAGGCGAGGGCTCCAAAAAGAAGTGATTTCAATATTTTATTTCTATAGCTTTTTTTCATGCATTCCTTTATTGCTTATTTATTCAAAATGCCTCTACAATTTGTGCTTTGTTCAAGCATCAGGTTGGGAGGATGAAAAAGGATAGGGAAAACCTAGTTCCTGTCTTTAAATTTTAATCAAGGAGATAAAATACAAAGAAAGAAAAAAATAAAGAACAATTATAAAAAAGTAAAGACTCTATGGTTAAAATATGTATAAAATCTCTCTCTGTCTAATGCTGTTCTTAAATGGTGAAGTACAGCAGTTAGTGATGGAGGGAAACTTCTAGCAGGTGACCTTAGGGAACTGTAACAAAGGGAAAGGACTTGCAAATAATTTCATTGCATGGTAGCAGTTCTTAGAAAATGATAATTGCTTAAATTTGAGTTTCTGAAGTAAAAGAAAGCCCTCTGCAATAATCCTATTATCCATAGCGTTGTCTTATATTGTAACCAATATGTTTATTCTGTATTTATTCTTAGAGTACTAGAACAGAAAGATGATAAACTGAACAGGAAGGAAAACAGACAAGCTTTTCCCAAATTTTTTATCCCCACAAATTTGAAGATTACACTGTTATGTGTATGCTCACTCATTGTAATGAGAGAATTCTTACAGAACCTAAGAGACCATTTGCAGTGGCTGCAGAAACTCTCTCCTAGGTTCTGGTGTTCTTGGTACTGATATGCACTTCCGAGTCTGATACTTAGCCTAATGACAGGATGACCTTGAATTTTGATATCAAATATTAACAGCAAATCTGAAGACTTATTGTAACTTGAAAAATAGCTTCCAATTATCAAAATATGTGTTATTCACACAAAGACACATTTACTTGAGTCCCTGGGCCTACTAACTGCATTATATAATTGAATATTTTTTAAAAATTATAGCTTTGAGAGTGAAATCCCATTATAAACCCAGCAGTTTAAATTTAAGTGTGCAGGATACTTAGGTTATATTACATGTGTCTAGATTCATTTTAAGATAAATCCAGGACATCTGTTCATAGAAGACATTTCCAAACCTATGTTTGCTTCACGTAATATATCTGGTCACTTTAAAATAACACATAAATAGAAGCTCACCTGAATCAGAACTCAGAAATGTGATAAGATATGGGATGCCTTTATGGTCTTTCACTGCTCTTTGATTTTTTTCATTTCCCATACATAATACCCGTATACAGTGCATTACATTTACTAGCACATTTTCTATGTCTAACTTTAAGAGATTTATCAGAGACGGGATTCCATCCTAAACATAAACAAAAAAATTAATTACAATTGAATTTATTTGAGATGTATGCAATTTTTATTTAGAAACACAAGTCTATAATCCTGCCGTAAATACTTGCTTATTTATGAGAGAACAATTGCCCATAAACAAATGTGTCTACTGCTATGGCATTAGGTGACAGTTAATACAACTTTGAGAATATCGTATGCTTTAATATTAAGGTAAACATTCTATACATTTTAAAATAGTCTCCTCTATACCAAAATAAATTGAGGCTGCAAGTTCACTGTAACATTTAATAATCATCTAAAAGGTAAAGCAACTGAGTAAGATCAACTGAATACAGTGCCCATTTGGAAATATTTGCCATTGTAGACATTGCACTTGTAATTAGTAGTTATATTAATGCAACATAAAATATGTTTAAATGTGAATATAATTTCCTAATTTTAATGGAGTAAAGATGGCATTTCTCTCTATTAACAGAAATAATGCAAGAATATTAAGGAAGATAAGAAACAGAAATACAATCGTATTTTCAATAAAGCTAAGCGATGTCTATAATGTTGAATCATAATAAATGTGTATGATTTGTCAACAGGGATGAGAGAGATCTCCCACGGCCACTGGCCACAGGAAATGCTGGCAGAGCAGTTTTCTAAAATGGGTGTCTCTACCTTGAGGGGCATAAAAAGAGACACACAATTTCCTGTCTGGAACAATAGAAATGGGTATGCAGGATGGCAGCAGGTCCATTTCTAGATCAATTTGGCATAAAGTTTCAAAAAGCAAGGAAAGCAAGGATGAACAAGGAATCATACCAACAAGGTATGTTTGGAAGAAGTAATCTATTGATGAGGTACAAAGAAAGAGATAGACTTCACATTGTGGAAAAAATAGAATCTATGTTGTGAGATACTCTCCACCAGTCTCTGTTGGCTAGGGAAAAGTAAAGCTGAAAGATTCATGAACACATCCCTATGGCGTAAGTCATATTCTTGCTAGCTTAGAACATGGGTCTGTGCTCTTTCCCACATATACTTCTTGCAAATAGTCGAGCCAGAAAGAACGTAACTCAAAGATGAGTAATGATCAAAAGCTGGAACAGGATCTATCCAAATAAAAGAAAAAAAAATATGAAAAACTTATGACAGGTAAAGAATGCTCATCAGAACAATATTGCCACGAAGTAGATAAAGTAACCAAAAGTGGTATATTATTATCAATGAAAAAATAAAATAAAATGAGGCAAACACTTCTATAAAACAAGAGTGCAAACGAGAGACCCCAGAGCTCAAAGAAGATTTTTTTGAGACGGGGAAGATGAAACAAGAGCCAGTAAACCTTAGGAAAGATATGGAAAGATAAAAGAGCCAAATTGCAATCCACACAAAAATAATTCTAAAAAGTATAGCAAGGGACAAGGAAGAGAGGATTGAGAGAAAAAGAAAAATGAAAAAGTAAAATGAAACAATGAGTGGAAAAGGACTGGAGAGAAAATGATAGCTATGTAAGACAAGAAAAGGTGATACAATACACAAATAATTGGCATTCCCAAAAGGAAGTGGTAAGCTAATTCAGTGATCAATAAATTTAATGATCATTTTTTGACTTCATCTTACAACAGCATTTGACACTGTTAATCATTCTCTCTTCTTTGAAACAGTTTCTTCATTTGGCTGATAGGACAACTGATTCTTTGGGTTTCCTCCTACCTCGTTGGCTGTTCCTTCTTAGTCTCCTTTATGGTCCCTCTAGATCAGGGGTGTCCAAACTGTGGCCCACGGGCCAACTGCGGCCCGCAATCCATTTTTTATTGGCCCGCAGCAAATTCCAAAAATGCATTTAGTTTACTTAAATAAACCAGGTGAGGCAATACGTACTTCACCTTGAGTGAGTGGCCCGGCTGTTTGTGTATTTTACCGCATATGGCCCTTGGTGAAAAACGTTGAGAAAAGTTTGGACACCCCTACTCTAGATCTTTCAACTTTCCCACAGATCCTAGTAACTCAACTTTCAAGATTACTGCTCACCATTTCCACTATTATCACCTAGTTCAAGACATCATCATCTGTCAATAGTTTTTTAGTCTTGCTGTTTCTACCCTTGCACACCTATTTCAACATAGAGGTAGAGTGATGTACATTTCTTCATGGAACTTCCCAGAACAAAATCATTCAATGGCTTAACATACTTGGAGTAAAAAGCCAAGATGTCTAACAATTGCCCACATGGCCCTACATGATGTGGTCCACCATCACCTAGCAAAGAATGTCTCCTATTTCTCCTCAGCTACTTTTGCTCTCTTGCCATTCCTTGAACATGCCAAACACACTCCCACTTAATTTACTTTGCACTCGTTTCCTCTGACTACAATGGTCTCCCCAACAGAAAAACATGACACACTCCTTCATCTACTTTAGGTCTGTACTCAAAGGCCAAATTCTCAGTGAACTATTTTTCACCAAGTTCCCCTCTCCCCTTTTCCTGCTTTATTTTCCTCCTTAACACCCTTTCTCATTGAATATAACATACTATATATTTGGCTTACTTGCTTTGTTTATTGTCTTGTTACTCCCTGAAAGCTGGGATTTTTTTTGTTTTATTTTATTCACTGCTATAACCCCAGCATGCACAATAATATCTGTTATGTAATAAACTCTCAAAAAGTACCTGTTATATGAGTAAACTAAAAGAATATTATAGAGATGTAGTATTTAAAAACATGAATTCAAGAAAACATTCCAAAAAATAAAAGAAGATGAATGTACATGTTGAAAAGTTACACCAAGTCCCGGGAAAAATAGGTAACTAATGTTGATGTGTAAGTCCTAGATTTTATAAGATACAGAAGGAAAAAACAGAGAAAGAAAACACTGATTATATAGAAGATTAAGAATGATTAATAAAATATGACAGAACTAAGATTAAACATGTCACATCAATAAATGAGTTATACTCACTAAAAAGTGACAAAGCAAAAACTAAATATACTGCACACAAGGGACACATTTATTCTAATTCTGAGTAATTCTCAAATTACTGAGATTATAAGGTCTAAACGAGTAAGACTGACTGACTGACTAACTCTGAAGGTGGGCCTGGGAGTTTCTATATTCCTAATATATTTTCCAGATTACTGATAACAAACCAACAAGAAATAGGAAAAAAAAGAGAAGGATGGCAAGAGCCATATTAAACATGAGAGCACAAAGAAAACAGATCACAAACATATTTTTGGACAAGATAGAATTCAGGGCTCAAGTATTACACTTGATAAAAAGGGTACATTTATAAAAAGGGTACAAATATAAAAGGGTATATTTTATAATGGTAAATGACAATACATAATGAAGAAGCATCATCCGAAGAAAACTATAAAAATAATATTAGTCATAAATACCTGTTAAAAGATCTTAAATAAAGCATTAACAGACATAATAAGGTGGGCTTGGTTTAAGGAAATACACCATGACAAAGACTACTTGGTGTTCACAAAAAATAATTTCTTCTAATTCTGGTACGCAATTAGACTGCATTTCTCTAGCAGAATAGAAATAGCTAAAATGGTAATATTTCTTGTAATATCTTGTCATAAACAGCAAGAAGCAACCACATCCCCTAGAGCTAAACAGTCACTTGGTCCGCTTTCCTTGTTTCCCCGGGTGATGGTTTGACCAGATATTTTTGTTGAAAACAGTCCTCCCGAGGCCTCTTGGACGCCTACCTGTATTGTGTGGGTATATCGAGATTGTAACAGCTCTTTCACTGGGCCATTCTTCAGAATTTAATGTAACTAGCAATCTTGTAAGGTATGGTATCATCTCCCCTCCAGACAAAGAACAGGCTTATTTACTGATCGCTAACAAAATGACAGATTTCTTAAGCTCAAGGTTCTTCAGATGTGACACAAACCCAATGTGTGGGTAGCATCCATCTGGGCCCACTGTGTCACCTTGTGAGACTTGGGGACACAGGAGCCAGGCACCTTGGCCGAAGCTCACGCCCTTTGCCCTGCTTGCTCTGGTACTATCTCGCTCTTGTTTACTTTGGGCACACATGGGATTGTGGCAGGTTTGCTCTTTGCTGTCCTCACCGAGACTGGAATTCTTCTCTTGAGAGTTTTGCCACTGCATAATAACATGGAGATGTATATTTCTAGCTTCTATATAAGGGAATTTCTGACGGTTAAAATGGTGTTCTATGAAAAGAACTTACATAATTGGCAATAGCATCCTTGTTTTCAAGTTGAGCAATATCATATAGAATGACAGCACAGCGAGAGTGTAGTTCTGGTTCATCGGAAGCTAGTAGGTTGATCAGAGCTGGAATGCCTCCTGCCTCTACTATAGCATGCACTACACTCGCATGGGTTGAGATATTACTCAATAACCCAACTGTTTTGCACTGTAACTTGATTTTGGAACTTTTTAATAGATGGATTAAGGCAGGAACGGTGCCTGCAATGAAGAGACCAAGAAAAAAAACATGAAGTATTATAATCATTTGTAGTCAATTTATCATGATAGGATTTAAATAATGTTTGTGGGTATTGTCATATAAACAATTAGAAAATAATTCTGTAAAATATTTATAAAATGATCACTTGAAACTACATGAATGCACTTTGATGTCCTGTCTACAGTATAGGGAGCTCTCATTATTCATACATGTGATTTTCACACAGCACACAATCATACATTTCATATTGGTAACCCTAAGCCACCTTTGAAACACTGAATTTTTGCTAAGATTATTGACAAATTCAAAAGCTACCATATGGTAGAGTTCACTTTGTTTATTGCATCAAATTTGTGTGGCAGTGTTTGTGTAGTTATTTGAGCATTTTATTATATTTTACCCATATTTTATAAAAGCAACTGAAAAATAAAAAGAAAGTGCTGAATCTAATAAAAAGCAACCTTGGCCTCATTGATTACAATTGGTTCAAAGATGAAAATCATTGGGCGTGGTGAAAATAGAAAATCTGGCTTCAATGTGAAAGGAAAGAGCACATTATAGAGCACACAGAAAATGCCAGAAAATATAATGGGTATAATTAGGGCTTTATTTATTTATACATCTGAAATGTACTCTCCCTCATGACTTATTTAACTATGGTTTACTTTTTGGATATAGAGCTTTTGTACATGTTTTTAGGAACACATTATGGGACTACCTATAATAATTTTTTTTTTTTTTTTTATTCATTCATTCATTCAACAAATATTTAAGGAGTATCTCATGTGTGTTCAGTATTCACATTAGAGTTAGTGGCTACTATATTGGACAGTGAAGATAGAATATGTCCATCATTTCAGAAAGTTATGTTGGACAGTGCTGTTCTCAAAACAACCCTATGAAGTAGGGATCATTTTATTAGTGAGGAAGCTAGGCTAAGAGACGATAAGCAATTAGCCTAAGTTCTAAATGCAGAGCTACTCATGAACCCAGGTCTGCTGCTACACACCACAAAACTGTTTTTAATTTTAAAAATAAATTGTGTAAATACAGAATAGAGATCATTTCTAAACGAAAGTAGTCAATATAAGAAGTAGTATCGTCAAGTAATTTAATATCATTTTAGAATTTGCAAATTTTTAGAGAAGTGGGATTTACATGGTTTTTTGATCCTGTTGGAAATAAAATACAATGTTGCCAAATAAAGGAAGTAACCTTAGAAAAAAGAAAAATAGAAATTTAAAGTCAACTAAAAAGTTTTAAAGTGATTGGCTGAATATAATATAGCTCTGCATAAAACAACAAAACTCTGCAATAAGCAAAAAATAGTTAATAAATTTTACAGCACCTGCATCCAAAATATATTGCCAGTATTCATCCTTTGCTAAGCAAATTACTTCTAAGGACATGATGGCCATCATCCTTCGTTTATAGCTTTCACACTGCAACATTTCTGGTAAGTAGTCAACAGAAAAGTATATGTTATAATTTTACACAAAGGAATGGAACGATTGATTCTGTTTCTGTACAGGCCAAGTGAAGCCATGAGTTGAGATTATCACCATGACCACCAACTGCATTCATTAAATTCCCTCTGTGTGTGGCATTCTGTGAGATGCTAAATATATTGTATATGCCCATGATCTCTGAGGTTTATAATCTATATAATTAGTATAGAAAATCCAAAAATTCTTTATTTTTGGTCTGAATGGCTTAGATGGGCTGATCACATGGTTCAAATTTACTTGGAAAATAGTACACCTCAGTGGCCTGAAATCAGTTGTTGAATAAAATTTGAACATGGGTTTTCAAGGATGGCATAGCGTAAACTACATTATTGCGAATAAAAATTTAATGTCCATTAAATCATATTGAGGCTTTGTATATTTCCTGAATTTGAGGAAGAATGAATTCATACTCCAGACAGGAGATAATACAAATTATATGCTTCCAAACAATGTCTATGGTGCAAGAAAAAACACATAGAAGCATCCTTGCCTCATCTCTCTTTCCCCAGCCCCTGGAATAATCAATCTGACCCTAATGCCTACCTTGGCTAGATCACCCCAGGCTCTTTCTTTTAAAATTCAGCTTCCACTCCAAGAGCTAATCCTGGAGACTTATAATAAACTCTGACAATTCTTCTTTTACTCATAGTGGAAATGGACAGTATAAGGAGGGAGAGCTACTCCAGAGCTCAGAGCAAAGCAACAGTGGCTAGATGCTCACTGGTTATTGTGTTTGCATCATTATCAGGATGTCCCAACAATAGCTGTGGGAAGGAGTGGCTGTCGGGGAACTGTTTGGGCCATTAGGCTATTCCTGTTAGGAATACTATTCTATGATTGAAATGAGTATTTCAAATGTATTAGTCTATTAAAAGTAACAGAATGGTCTTCTTAGTTGCTCCTAAAAAGACTAAGATATAATGATAAAGATGCACACGTATATTAACATTGTAAACACTTTCCAGTATCTCTTGGGGCTGATATAATTGGAATGTATTCCCAAGACCCAAGTAAATTTCAAAATCAGGTATTGAGCCAATTTTGAAACCAAGTATTCAGACTTCTTGAATCAGTAGAATGGGTTTGAAAATCATAAATGTGTCTTTTCCCGTCCTACAGTGAGTTGTTCGGAACAATATCTGTTCTCATCTCCAATTTGTTTCATTTTTTTGCTTTACTTTTTATTTTATTAAAGTAATACATGCTCATGATTCAGAGTTAAATGTTCCTAAAAGGCCTATAGCAAAATATAGTTGAGTGGTTCCTTACCTCACCCTCTCTACTCTTCTGAGTTTCTCTCTCCAGATATAACCACTGTGGACTCTTTCGCTATACTCTGTGATTTACATATCTCCATATTTCTAACTATTTATACACACAGTTACCTTTTGCTATATCAATTTTAGACATCATCGATTGACTTCATGTTATGGCAGATGAGAAACTAGCTCTTTCCACACTGCTCTGCCATTTCCTCTGCTTCCCCTTCCCCATTCTGACAGCCATACAGACAGTTCTCACAGCTAAGCATTGTAGTGCACTACAGTTGTGTCTCCTTTTTTACTTTTGTTTCTCCTGGAGGTAAGAATTTTCTTTTTTTTATTTCATCTGCTTAGCTTTCTTTGTACCTACTGGTAATGCCTCCCACATCTTCCCTTTGGCCTCTGTGATTTACATATCTCCATATGTAAATGGAGTCCCATTCTGGGACTTCTCTTTTCTGTCATCTTTGAAATTCCCTTCGCTTTTCTCTTGGGTCAGACTCCCAGTTTCCTGTTTATTGGGGAGAATTCCCCAGCTTAGTATCTTTAGGTGTTTCCTGGTAAGCCTCTTGCAGAGAGCACTCCTGGCTGACACTGCCAGTTCTTGAGCCTGTGAGGATTTATGGTGCAGGTCTCAGAAAGTCTCTGTTTTCCCACTGTTGGCTTGGAATGATTTTTCTGGTTGACTAAGTCCTAAGACTTGCCTGTTTCCAGTATTTTATTTTGTTTCTTCTGTATCCTTTCCTGTTTTCTCTTGAATGCTTGTTCACTGCTCCTGCTAAGGGTGTTACTTTAACTTAATCTCCATGTAATTTTAGTGGGGTCTCGGGAAGGAGTGAAACTAAATGTGTACATTCAACTGGACTGATAACCCTGACCTTTGTAATATCTCTGACTAGATTGAATACAAATTTGGACAAAAATCTTGATCAGAATTTTTCACCAAACGTTTATCAGAATGTGAGGAAAAATTTTCCTGAATCTGTCTCTAAAATTAGGAAGTGAGGAATAAATTGGAGGGAATCTTTTCCCACTCTCAGAATTTAATTTCTTTCCTCTTTCCTTTTGTTTCTTTTTAAGTTGCTTTTTTGATGGAGAAGATGATGGTTGGACTTTTGGAGATAGTCGGAAAATAAAAATAAATATAATTGTGTAAAATGTAGTCTGTTTGGGTTATTTATCTTTGATTTTAATTTAGAAATAAAACTACTTTTACACAAACAAAAATATAGTTCAGTTTGTATTTCTGGTTTTAACTCAAACATGTTTATTTCATGATTTTTAAATGTTTAAAATATGATGCTTATATTACTGCATTTTATTTTCTCTATTTCATACTAAGTATCAATAATTAAACTGAATAATAGTCAGAACATTTATTTATAAAGTGATTATGTGTTCTATACTCACCTACCAAAGTTTTCCAAACTGGGAGTTCAGGAATATTGATCTCTATTATATACTTGAGAACCTCTGTGTGAAAGGTTAGCACTGATAAGTGAATTATATTATTTCCTTTATTATCTGTTTTTCTCCAGTTTGCACCAAGAGAAAATAGGTACTTTATAGTATCCAGTGCTCCTGAAGTGGCAGCAAGTAAAAGTGGAGTACACTGATTCCTAAAAATCAAGGAACACATTATAATAATTGAGCGCACATACAGTGTCAAATTTACTGATTAGCAACTATCCAAATTGCTATTGGAGGAAGTCTGATTTATACCATCACCTTCTCTTTCTTATATGTCACTGTTTTGTATAGTCCACACGTAAATAGATTTACCTCCCCTGCCTTGGCTGTCCTTAGTGTTTGCCCCTACTCTCCCTCCCACATTAATTATCATGCCGTATAATTTGTTCAGGAGTTGATAATGCACAAAGTTCTTAGAATACACTATCTCATCTCATCCTTACAACCACTCTACGAGAGAAGGGAAAAGCAAGGCAAGTATTATCAGCCCATTTTATAAATGATGAAACTGAGGCTCAGGTAGAATTCCAACCTATTTCCTTATACTTCATATCCAGTTCTCAAATCCCAGCTTCCTCACTGTGGCAGAAACTAACAATTTTTCTCAAAAAGCCATTATCTGCTTTTTATTTAGAGGGTGAAGCTCTTTTGGTTGGGCACATGACTATCCAGCCAAATGTGACATTTCCAGCTTCCCTTATGGGTAGGTATGGCCAATGTGATATGAGTACAAGTTACCTGGACAACTCCCTAAAGAGAAAAGGAGTGCAGTTACTTTTCCTCTCTTTCTTCTCATGGCTAGAATACAGGTATAATAATGAAAGCAGGAGTTGCCATTTTGTACCAGGATAGGGAAGCCACATAAAAAGAAGCAACAAGAGGAAGTCTGGGTCCCTCATACTGTCAAGCCATTACGCCAACCCTCGGCCATGAACCCAGACTTCATGAAAAAGAACCACGTGTTTATTTCATTTAAACTACAAATATTTGGGGGCATCTCTGTCACGGCAGCTTCAACTGTATCTTAACTAATAGATCTACTGACTAGCAGAGTGACTCTTAAGCAAACTGGGTTCCTCTCTTCATCTGTGAAGGGACGAGGGGAAGAACCACCAGCTGGCAGCGCTGTGTGAGGGATGAATGAGGGCTCGGCACAGTCTGCACACGCAGTTCCTCTCTCCTTGCTGCCCCACATCACATCGCCTCAGGCATTATTTTTTTGCATCCTTTTACCCGTGCCCTCCTCTCTTCCTGAAACTCCTTTCTCTTGCTGTCTGTTCTTGAACTCTCACCCCTGTCCAGTTGGCCCCAAGCCTCTCCTCTCGTCCCAGGCCCTGGGGAATGAATCTCTTGCCCTTTATGAGTAAACATCTTCACTTTCTCCCTTTTCGAGTCTAACAAGACTGCTCTCCGTTGCTTTCTTTCTCCTACGCAATGGCAGAATAAAGATGACTTTTATTTCGAACACCATCACTCTGATTCTCCTCATTTGAAAACTATGCTATCAGATTACATTACCCTGTCCAGTTCCATATGCCATCGCCCCCGCCCGGCCCAGGAGGGTCCTCTCCCACATCCTGGCCCAGGCGTTGCCTCACCGACATGCCCCTCCTATTGTAAGTGACTTCGTTATCCATGCTGATTACCATGTATGTTCTGATCCCTTAGTTCCTTGTCATAGCTTCGTTGGTGCTCCCCAGTCATGCACACACGCCAGCATGGCCACACTCTATTAGTTCCACAGAGGAGATCTCAGCCATGGGAACCGTGCTACTGATCCTTCGCTTCTTCCGTACATTTACAGACAGCTTCTTACTTCTACCTCTGATATCCAATTGTTTGACCTTTTACAATCTACCCAGCCTTTTAGCCCCATTTTGTCCAAAGACACAATGTCAGAATGTGACAGAACCAGGAGCTGAACTCAGGCCTCCACATTCCATGGCTCTTTCCAGAATCTATTAGTTAGACAATCAATCTATTAGCCAGAGATCCTGGTTTCCTGAAAGCTTTCTCCACACGCATCTCCGTCCTCACCTGGAAGGAGGATTAATTTCTTCACTGAGTAATAATAAACAGGTTATTGGAAGACCCAGAAATAGCTGAGTGAAACTATGCCTAAATCATGTTCAGAGATTCAAAACAATAACCTGGTCTTTTGATTACCAGCCAAGAATGTACCCTCAGCAGAAGTTATACCTCCACCCAAAAGGTTGGTCCTCAGCTAACTAGTGAAATAGAAGACTGTTTGGGATGTTTTGCTGTTTCAAAGTTATCTTCTTCTTTTTAATGTGTTTTTCTTCTGGATACCACTAGATATTTCTGCTGTTATCCAAAGCCTATTCACTGTGGTATGGAGCCTCTGGACTGCCCCTTGGGTGTGTAGGTTCCAATTTAGAGCAACTTTCTCCTCCCTAATCTCAGACTTCTTCCAGGGCACTAAGTAGTTAACCTGATAAACTAGTCTGTAGAGCCATACCATTGGGAAAAGGCTAGGACAGACTTCCTAGGGCTTACTTCTTATTCTTCCAGACAACATACATAAGTAAATAGAAGTTCTGTCTTTAAAATTCTAAAGAGAAGAGGTAGGAGAAGACAGTGAGTAGAAACGACAGCAGAGTAAGCCTTACACAGACTTTCAAATCAATCACACCAACCATTTCTTTTAGTGTCAGTGCTTCAGACAAGCCATGAAAGCAGAAATTCGTATTTTTACAAACGGTTAATAACTTACTCAGCTGTTGCCTCAGCTTCGAGCAAACTAGGATCCTTCCTACAGAGAATAATGATGATGCAGATATTGTCATAGAAAGCAGCAAAGTGAATTGGCATCCAGCCTCTTTTTTCAGAAAGTGTGTAATCAGCTTTGAAACAGAGTAGGCAGATGGCTGTTTCTAGTGAGCAAGCTTGCGCGGCCAGGTGTAGAGGTGTAGGACCTAGAATGGATGGACAATTACTTCAGTGGTCAAAGATCTAACATTCCTAAAAACATGCCTTTTTGATATCCAATCAGAGCTTAGTGCTGTGGGATATAGAAGCTCCAAGACAAGCACTAAAAGATTAATTTAGGCAATTCTATGTTCTTTATCTAACTTGTGATGTCCGACCATTAAAAATCAATACTTCTTTATAAATTAAAAATAAATAACATTGAAAATATTAGATATTTCAAAAATTAAGTCAATGCATTAATCTTGTGATAAAATAAGCTATTTCTTGTTTAAATTATTTTCTACTTGATTTAAGTATTTTGTAGTAGGAGATAAGAACCTTTGGGGAAAAAAATTCCCTCAAAAGGTCTCTATGTCAGTAAATCTAGTTTTTTTCCTCCAATTTTCATTTTACTGACCTCTCAACAGTAAATTGACCACTTCTTTCTCTTTAAAATAGTTTCTTTCCTTGTCTTTTGTGACATCATGCATTTTTCTCCTACCTCTTTGGCTATCCCTTTGCAGTCTCCTTTGGGACCATCTCATTGTCCTGATGCCTCAATGAGTTTTAAGGCTCTGTCTTGGTCCTTATTATCTTCTCAGTGGCTTCACTTACCACCGATAAGTTGATGACTCTTTAGATCTGTTTCTTCTCCAACCTCCATATCTGTATATTTCCAACATCTCACTGGGCATCTCCACACACCACCTCAAACTTAACATATTCAAATTGAACTCCTATCTTTCTCTCCAAACCTGGTCCTCTTTCACTGTTCCCTAAATCAGTGAAGGATATCATCATCCAGCCAGTTCTACAAAGCAGAAACCTGAAAGACTCCTTGGCACCTCCCTCTCATTTCATCTCCATAACCAGTCCAGCACCAATTCTAAATATCTCTGGAACCTACCCCTAGAACTCATCTTACTGCCACCACCACCCTACTCCAAGCCATAATCACCTCCCGACTGATATCCCCATCTTGTTGTTGCCCTTCCCCAATGCACTTTTTTTTGAAACATTAAGTCTGATCTTTTTACCTCCTTGCTTAAAACTCTTCAGTGGCTTCTCAAGGTCATCTGATCACGAATACAGAAAAACGATCCACTGACTCCAACTTAACTTAAGCCATCAACTACCCACATAAACACTACCCAAGTGCACACAACATATACATACCTTCTTCTCTTCCATTAGGCTGTCTAGTAGCTCATCAGATGTAGGGTGGCAGGCCGCACATCCCAGGTTGCCCAGGGAAGGACTGGTCTATGCCTGTTGCCTCAGCACAATGACTGATAGTGCCCCTTCCATGCTCAAGTCTCCCTCATTTGGATGATGAATTACCCAGTCAACTTGGGCTGCTCCTGTTGTTTGAAAGCTTCCTTCTCCCAAACAACAGTTTCCTGACCAGGGTCAAGCTAACTCCTATTCATTTCTGGCAAAAAAAGCAAAAATAAATTTTTCTCCCAACTCAGAAACTTCCAATGGCCTCCTGTCTGCCCTAGCAATCTAAGCTTTACACCCTGGCCTGGATTATCTATAGCACTGGACCCAAATCTATTTAAAGCTACTGCTAGGTGTTTCCTGTTTCTGGTCCAGCATGTAAGGAGCTTAAAAGTCACCACTCCATTCTAATGGCAAGTAAAAAGCTGAACAAACTGAAAACTCAACAATGCTTAGATCGGCCAGAGAGGTGAGGTTACAGAGCAAATATGCTGCCCCTAAATTGGAGGGAGAGATAGGCAGGTTCAGAGAATCACAACTTAGGGAAACAGAAACCCAAGGGCAGAAACCCAAGCAGCAACCAGTGCTGGGGAAGGGAAACCTGAACTATAAGTGAGAAACTGCTGGCAGCTCAGTGTGGACCAGTCTGAGAGTTAAAAACCCCAGGGGGACCCAGTCAGAGGGGCCCCACACTTTACTGAGTTTTACCTCTAGGAAAGCCACGTCCTCACGGTGCATATCAGAGAAACATCCCCTCGTGCTTCTGGCCAGGGAGTGGAAAGGAACCATTTTGAAACACACCAGAGCACACTCTCTGTTTATCTTACCAAGGTCTGCCCTCAGGAAAAACTATTTTACCAGAGTCTAACCTGCTGAGGTATTATTAGAGCCTAACTGGCCTGGGGCAGGGGAGCCCCCTCCAGCCATCCTGACTCGCAAGCACATGTGAGGTTCAGAGTCCAGGAACACAGGCTCCCTGAAAGACTAGGCCTAATCACAGGACTTTAGAATATGCTGGCTCATTTCAACCTAACAGAAGGCAGTAGGCTGCTCTTAGCAGAAGAAATGTATCAAAATGACCTAAAGAGAGGTTCCTTTTTTAAAAAAAGAACCACCCCAGCCTCCCCACTGACCCTCTCCCTCTTCTCTCTGCCTCCCTCCAAACAAATAGTATTTCAGCTCAGCCTGATGGAAGAAGTACTATTCTTATATCTCCCTCTGATTTCTTTAAAGTGTGCTTAATAGAAATGCAGAATCTTGGCTCTCACCCAGGCCCTGTAACTCAAATTCTGTATTTTAGAAAGATCCCTGGCTGATTCCTAGGTACTTGAAAATTTATCCCAGAACAGGGGGATAAAGTGCCCCTCCACACACACACACATCTGCTTGTCACAACTGGGGTGGGGGTTGTTATTGGCATTTAGTGGGTAGAGGCCAGGGACACTACGCTAGTTTCTACAGTGTACAAGACAGCACCCCACAACAAAGGATTATGCAGCTCCCAATATCAACAGTGCTCAGGATGAGAAACACTCCAAAGACATACTCGAGTCAGAGAAGTTCTGGAGGGGTTTATGTAGTCTGAAGAAACTATTCTCTGGTTGTGAACACTGGCCTAGGGAATAAATGTTCTTTGGTGGCTTGAAAGCCCTATTTATCTCCTTTTTCTGTTAGTTTCTATAGTACATCACTGTATGTTAGTTATGCCAGTGATTGTCAAATGCTACCCTGCATTCATCCATTTATGCATTCATTCAACAACTATTTCCTGAGCACCTACTAATGCCAGGCTTTCTTCTTGGCGCTGGGGTACCATAGCAATGTAAACCAAACCTTTGCCCTTTATGGAATTTATATTCAAGTGAGGGAGACACGATAAACAAACTAATATTATAATACATGGTAGTCGTAAGTGATACTTGGAAAAGAGAAAGTAAACAGAGAGGAGAGAGAGAGAGAGAGAGAGAGAGAGAGAGAGAGAGAGAGAGAGAGAGAGAGAGAGAGAGAGCGCAATGCAGGAAGTGCACAATTGTTACTCAACTACAAATTCTTACAGTGTAGGTGGGGCTGATAAGCTTTCTTTTTTTCCCCTACAGGCCCACTCACCTCCCTTTACCACCCTCCCTGTGCTCTGTCCTGGCAGATTTAGCAACCCCTGTCCTTTGGCTTCTTATTAGTATCTGCCAGTGGACAACCCTGGAGAAGGAAGGAGAATGAGGTCAGGATGCTTATTCTCTCTGATACTTATTCTCCCCTCTCTGAGGTCATTTCAGGTTAGCTTTGTTCCTCCACCAAAACCAAGTGGCTACTTTGAATAACTACTGCCCTTTCCTTACAAAATTCAGGTCTCTGTAAATGGTTTCTTTAAAAATAAACTGTCCTTGAATTATCTTATGTAGAGTATAAAGGTATAGCTTCTTAGATACAGAGATAGAACATATAAGCTTTAAATTTTTTTCTGTTTTCTCTATATCCAATCCTTAAGTCTCTCATCTCAGTCAGAAGTGACTCATACTTCAGATCTCATAGATTATTTGTCACTAGATGGCAGCATATCTAAATATTAACTGGATTGGTTTGTTTATTTTTTTAGGGCATAAAAATCCCTTTAGGGCCTGACTTTATAGAAATATGTAGAGGTGACTGCAAATTTCAGTTAAAAAGAAAAGAAAGAAAAAAAAACAAACTTAAGAGAAATATCAATAAATAACCATAGATAGGAAAAATTTATATTTCAAAATGTAAACAAAACATCATTGTGTGACATTCTCATGAGACAGAGCATTTTGGAGATTATATATTATAAGTTTTAATATATGCAGTAACATTTAAAATGCACCAAATATTGTAATTATGTCTTACCGTTTCTTTCTTTTTTCACATCCATTTTGGATGAATCTGTTTAAAAAGGGAACACACATATAAGTATGATTATTAACATATAGGAGTTTCCAAAATTAGCCAAAATAGAACCATATTGATAAGAACAAAAGGACTATGTTTAGCTACAGATGGCAGGATTATATCAAATAGGATTGGTTATAACTTTTGGTCAAGACATCTGGACATGTTGCGTGAACCTGAGGTTATGTGAGAGAAGACCTGAAGACCTGGAAACACTGCCTCTCAAGTGACTGGTCAAAACTCACAGTTGAGGCAGTTTTGTGTTGGCTAAGTAATAATAGATAGACATTGCAGCCAGAGTTACACATTTTTGCATACTTCAAAATCTACTCAATTCTCAGCCAATGCAAGTAGTCACAGGATGAATGAGAGGCTTTAATTTACCAAAGATTCTTTTTTACACCAAAAAAAGCTTAAAATATAACACATCTTTAAATGACAGTTCCCCATTGCATTTACATTTGACTGAATTTGTGCTCTACTTTAACTAAGTTCATTCTGTATTGAATATTTTAATCGAGGAATAGAAGCATCTTAATATTAAAATTTAACAGTGTATTAAAATAGCTAGTTAAAATATAAAGTCACCCTTTTTTATTGACAATATTGTTGCATCAGCCATTCCTGACACTTTATATCTATTTCTCTCTTCAGTTATGGAGGACCTCCACATTCATTTTCAACTTTATTAATTTTATACTGGTTAAATATATTCCAAAGGATACATAAATGAGTATGTATATCTAATAATCGGGAAAAAATGCTTTTTAAAGTTTAAATGATGATAGCCTTAAAGGGGTCATTAATCCTAAAAAATATTATAGGGGAAATTTTTGTTATTAAATACAATTTAAGTTTATATAATATGAAGAAACTATCCCGTGGTTGAGAACCCTGGGATAAGAAATGGATGTTCTGCTAGAATCTTTATTTATCTCCCTTTTCTCTGAATTTCTATAGCACATCACTGTATATTAATTATGCCAGTGATTATCAAATACTACCCTGCATTGATCCATCCATCCATGCGTTCATTCAACCATTCATTATTTCCTGAGCACCTACCAATGCTAGACCTTCCTCTGGGCACTAGGATACCATGGCAGACAAAGGAAACCAAATCCTTGCCCTTTATGGAGCTTATATTCAAGTGAGGGAGACACAGTAAATAAATAAATAACTGCAGATAAGGGAGCAATAAGTGACCCTTAGAAAACTAAAAGGAGCCCCTCTGAGATAAATGAAACAAAAACCTCAATTTTGCTCTAGGTAACAATACCAAATTTTAACCTTGCTCTAAAACCAACACGCATTCTTAATGCTGAATAGGGGTAAGTAAAAGAAAAACACTTTAGATTGAAAACTTGATGATACCTTGGCTAAACATAACGAAGCGTCTCTGATTGACATTGAAGTTAGCGTTGCACAGCTGGCATATAATAGAAACTCTGTTGTGCAGAGCTGCATGATGGAAAATAGCATAGCCGGCCTCGTCTGAAACATTGATCGTCGAGCTGGAGGTTTTACGGCTAAATGTGTGGAAAACAGCGGATAATCCTCTTTCAACAGCAGACTTCATACCAAATGGGATACTCTAAAATTATGAAGAAAGCCAGAATTAGGTTTTTCAAAATACACCTAAAGTTTGATTAAGGAAAAAAAAAAGACAATGAAATAGCTTAATATAATCACATAACTGGTGCTCAATTTCAGTAGAATTTTCACATGATCCATTTAGAAAATGTCTCAGTGGGGAATGATTGAAGTTGTTAGAGCTATAAAGAAACACCAACAATTCAAAAAATATATTTAGGAAGTTATTTTTTTCTCTCTCTGTTTTAAGAAAGAAGTTGCAGGTCCTTCTTCTTTGGAGACAATTAAAATAGGGTAGACATGTATCTTTCTGATGTACTTTAAAAACAAAGGGAGATCACTGGGTTCTTCCTCTGATTTAAGAAGATAGCTTTAATTTAGAAGTCTAGAAACTTGAAATATATTGCTGCAGAAATAGTTTGTGTTCTTTGCTCTAGGTTTCAAAATGGAGAGGTGAAAATGTCACCCTTTTCTTTGAGACATTCTGATCACGTAATATTTTAAAATTAAACTAATATGTTATTAACTTATAAAATTTATGGGCATTCAAACCAATATGTGGTAAATAAGTACCAGTGTACTCTTTGAAATTAGTGAGCTCACCAGTTAATGTATCAGGTCCAGAAGCTGTAAGTCAAGGCTGGTTGAAGCAGATATGGAGATTTGATTTGTGACGTTAGGTTTACTTCTTAGGTTTGGTTCCCAGGACCGAAGCCCCTGGTTCTGCTATTTATGAGCTATGTGATTTGGGAAAGATACTTAACTTGCTGCATCTCAAATTTCTTATTCGTAAAATAGGAATGATAACAATACCAGTTCCTTGACAGAGTTTGTTGAAAGCATTTATAATAGTGCCTGGCATACAAAGTAGTCATTCAGTAAATATTAGCAATTATTAAGATTAATCACAATCCCATTCACTAACAGGTAGTTTTGTAACCCTGCCAGAAACTTATAATTTAGAATTGCATAACTTTTCAACTACTAAAATGTGGAATTTTAATTTTATATTGAAGCCTTTATTTAACCTATTATTTATCCATAGATAAAAATTTGAGATATAAACTTATCTATAATATATAACTTCTTACACTAAATTATGTGGTAATCACTGAAATACCTTGCATTTCATGGCTTTTTTGAAACCAAATTTTTTCTTAAATTGTTCATGTAATTGAACGTCTGTCAGAGGAAGTCTTTTGGGTCTTAGGTTGTTCATTATTTCATTTATGGCTCCCCACCACTGGGTCTTATATAGTTGCTGATAGTAAGTTTCAAGTTCAAAATAGATCACATAGTATCTATTAAAAAAAATTTTTTTAAGGTAAATTTTTCTGACTTTGAAGTGATGTACTCCTTTTTTCTATGTTGGCAAAACTTTATTTTTTATAACAAATACAAAAATACCATTTAAATTGTACTTGATTGTAAATATTTTAATAACATGATTATCAAGTGTTATTAATTATCAAGGGTTATTATCTATACCAAATATCTTCTCCATATTGGCCCTTCTAATTGATTCTGTCCTTCAGTGACCAGGGACACTGCCTAAATCACTCGAAGCCCTAACTCTGGCTGAAGGAATTTTAGGTTTACCTTTTAACCATCTGCTTACCCTGCTTATTACAAATTTATATATTAACTCTTTTAATCTAGTTATGTCTACATTTTCTTTCTCAAGAGTTTACCTTGAATCTGACCTAGAATGATGCTTTGGGGAACGGCTCCATGACCTTTACTCACTGCAGCAGTGGACTAGAGAAACCCCCAAGGTTTCTCTAGAAACACAAGGTCCTTGAGATATAGGCAGGCAACAGCCCAGTCCCCTATCACATGGGAATGGGAAAGGGACAACATTCTGAGTGACTCTTTTCCCTAGGGTTGCTTATCATCACAGGTTAAAAAAAAAAAAAAATGGTGGTCCTTCACTTCTGCCCATGAGGTAACTTTTCCGATGTCCAGACTTCAGCTGCTGATTCTACCTCTGCCAACAGAAGCCTCTTAAGATTACCTGGGTTTCTGCTCTAAATGCAAATATTTATGGCTGTAAATACAGTATTGTTGACAGTGGTCACCCCCTCAATGGCTCTTCACTCTGCTGCTCAGGGACTGCCAGTTCTCCCAAGGGTGCTGAGTCGTTTGCTCCCATTGCACTAATTTTCAGGGAAGTGAATCAGTGACTCTCTAAGCTAAGAAAACTCCTTGCCCACAAGCTGAGGAGGACTCACTGGGCCCTGTAGGTCAGTTGAAGGAAGGTATTAGGGACACAGTCTGTTATGAACTAGCCAGAGGCTAATACCTTTTCTTCCTTGACCTTTACTTCACTCCAAGTTTTCTGAATATAATAGATCTTTGCATGGATGGAGGCATGTCTGTGGACCTGTTCACGTTTATTTGAGGTTGTCATTCTTCCTATCTACCATCCTCTCTAACAAAAGGAAACGAGAACACGAGAATATAAACTAAATGCTGTCTTCACCCACACTTTGCTGGTACAGTACCAATCCAGGTGGTGGGACCTGTCACTTTGTGTGTGGGCACTGACTTATGGAGGTGCCACCTTCATCAGTGGGGACTTGCCTAACTTATTAGACTTCAGCCTTCAAAAACCAAGGAGCAGGTATTCTGAATCCTACTCGGATTTGAAGACTTTCAAATTACAGTGATGATATGCTCTGAGGCCTTAAGGAGCTATATGGATCTGACCTGGATGTTTGAATCTTATTAGATGACTAAACTACATTTCTAGGAGAAAACAGCTACCTTCCCTTAGTATTAGACACACTGCTAAGAGTGGATGCCACAAACAGACACTCCAAGTCCCACAAGACTGCCTTCATAGACCTAAGCTAAGGGATCACACTGAGGATGGCCTTGTTCCCTGAGTGGCCCAGCTCTACGTCATTCTACTCAGTAGAATCCCAGTGCCAGCAACCTCCATCTTGTCGTGGCTTCTCCAGGGAGCAGGCTCTGGGTGTGATAATGACCATGGGATCAGAAGATGCTGACTACCTCTGGGGCCCTGGCACTTGGTGATACACTCTTAGATCACTGCTCAAGCAATAAAACAGACTTTATAAACTTAACAAATACCAAGGGAAGGTGGGCAGATTGCTTCTAGAAATTCAGTTTACTCATCCAATACAAATAAAGTATCTACAACCAACAGGAGGCTGTCCTACCTTATAAACAGGAGAAGCAAGTGGTGGTGAAGGTCTTTCTACCAGGAGAAAGTCTGACCCCCACCAACGTTGGATCTACAACCTGAGCTACAGGCCAGCAGCACCAGCCCACACAGAGATGATTACTAGAAGCACAAAAAGCCCAGAAGGCCAGTGCTATGAGGAAACCCTCATCCAAGTACCGCAGAGTGGCATACCAGTGTTTTTACTCAAAACCTTGAGTCTAATCATCAACAGGGAAAATAGGGGAGCCTCACTTTGAAAATAACTCTCTCCATATTCTTCAACCTGAGAATCCATACCCAGCTTAGGGACTGTGGTGATGAGCTTCTAACACACTTCCCCGACGCACCACTATCACATTATATTGATTTCTGACATGCCTTCTCACATCCACAACTGTAACATGATGTTGGTGTGCTCTCTCCAAAATAGGACATTTTAGTACCGGTATCTAATCATCTATTTGCCCCAGTCTTGCCTTCTTAATAATTCATGAGTTCTACTTTTATGGACTGCCAAGCCCTGCGAATGACTGCAATGCCTATTTTGTGATGCTGGTACGTATGGTGGGAGAACCTAACCTGGGACAAAAATGAATCTAGGATTCAGATGTGTCCAGGCATGACTAGAGGGCCAATGACACTGATCCTATTTTCATAGGGACTAGGAGTCTCCCATGAAATCAAATCATTCTGAGGAAAGACAATATCAAGATACATAAGCTTGGTCCAAGAACAATGCCCTTAAAATCAAAGAAAACGGGAGATTTTGAGATGCCATGCTTTCAATCACTCAGATTATTCTCTGGTTCAGCACCAACATAGAATGATCGCGGTGTCACAGAAAGAAACAAGTATAAGCAAAACTACTGAAACAGTGATTTTTGCACCAAAGTATTAGAGGTTCCAGGCAGCATTTCTTTGAAACCAATAAAATTGGAATAGAAATTCTCCTTACATCATTGGATTGGCTTCAACATGTCTCAACAATTGATGCCTGCTACTTAGTAGGCATCCAAAGGAGCCAGCCCCAGAGGTGACACCAGCTTCACAACCAGGAGAGGCAGTGTCACGACAAGAGCATTATGTTGAATTTCCTGCATGGGGCCTATTGGACTCTAGGGGCCCATCAGTGGATTATTACAGGGAGCTCAAGCAGAAAGGGAGGACACTGAAGGTCTCTCAGAGTACCCGAGAGTGCTGGTTCATGGGCCTATGGGAATCCTAGCAATAATTGTGTGGGGGTAGATTTTATAGGCATATGAAGGTTCTCTAGTAATTGACATAGGAGTCAGGAAAATACTGAGTATTACTCCACTTGTGGTTTTTACTTTTATTGCATGCTGGCTGGGTCAGAAAACAAGCTTATGGTCGTTTCAAAAGCCTACAAATTCAAATCCATCTATCTACAGTTCACCAACACTGATGACCAAATGCTGTGCATTAGTCAGAAACTAGAGAAACAATTCCACCGTAACATCCCGTTGCAACAATATGATTACATACTTGAAGGTGCAATGGCAGTGTGCGTATGCCAACCAGACTCATTCACCCACAACTTGTCACCAACTACAGCTTTCATCCCAGCTGCTTCCCTGCATCGCCAGTATCATAAGTGCCCAGCCAGACACTGGAACTTGGGAGAGCCTGGGAGAATAAAGTTTTATTCTCCAGGATGCCTCCAGGATACTATTTAGCTTGGCAAGGATCGTACATGGAGTGTGTCAACAAGGGTTGGGTGGCTGAGCGAGAGATTCCTCTTCCAGTCAGAAGCACATCAACAGAAGCAATTCCAGAGGCATGAGATCTGCTACTTAATTACCTTCAAAATCATGGAGGTCATTAGCCACAGAGTCTTTGACTTCAGCTCTAGTACCGTGTGTGCATCCAGACAGTAGTCAGTGGAAAGCTCAACCTATCCTTTATCCTATTTCTCCCTCTGCCTTATTTCTATTTCCTCACTGCCAAGCATCTTGAAAGAAATTGATAATCTGTCTTTACTTCTTCACATCCCATGAACTCTCCCCAAATTTACCTTTCTACTCAATACACATAGTCTTTTGTGACCACAATTAAAACTTTTTACCAAGTCTTTGCCAAATTTAGAGGTCTCTTTTCAGTCTTAAATTGACTTGGCCTTTTATTCTGTTGAATTTAATGCTTTTAATTATTTCCATATTCTTAAAATTCTCCCCGTTTGGCCTCCAAACTATCATACTTTCTTGGTCTTCCTCTACTTGTATTGTTCCTTCTCAGTGTCTTCTGCTCTCCTTTGCTTCTTCCCACACCCTTTAAAAGCTGTTATTCTCCAGAGTTCCAGACTTGGCTGTATCCTCTCAACTACTTCCATGCCTTTAAGGGAAAATGACAACATAACAACAAAAACCTCCTATATGCGTTTAAATCTCAAGTCTGTACCTCCAACCTAACTGTTTCCTTTGAGCACTATTGCCCCTATTTCCAAACTTCAGTGTCCAAGATGTGAAAATCCAAGAACACAACATATAAAAGACCCTAGCAAACATACTGCTTCAAAAGATGACAAGCATAATGAGACCCAGCAGAGGAAGAGGATTTTAAACCATATTCCTTATGGAAATAAAAAAGGGTGTGCTGAGTCCACTGCTTTTCAGTGGGCCCAAAGGATTTGATACCCACCTTCATCCCCATTTAACCATTGTGTTAATTAAAAGAACTAATTACCATCTCTAAGGATTGTCAAACAGAATGTATCAAAGTATACAAAGTAATAAATATAACATTTAATACTTCATTTAATCCATATGTCATTCACAGGGATTATTACTGTTTAGGATTGCCATCCTGAGGTTTTAAGTTAGTTAGTCTTTGCATTTTTACACTTTGTTTTTTGCTAACTTTCAACAACTTGTGGCTACTGTGAATAATTACTGAAAGTTCCTTACCTTTTTCCATTAAATTCCATGACTGGTATTGAGTAATATTCTTTGAATCCGGAATCTTCTACAAATGTAGTGGTAGCACATTCTCGTATTTTTTCTACATTGTTCTAAAACATGAGTTACATTACTAAAATATATCTTTAAACAAATCTAAACAATTATGATTTCTTTTAGGTGAAATTTTATACATGTAAATGACAACTTTTTAATATAGTATCCCATCAGACCTTAATAATAGTGGCATGTATTTGACCTCTCCTTTGGGAGTGAGGAAAAAATACAAAAGGAAAGAAAATATAGAGAAGATAGAAAAGCAATGACAGTTGAAATGTATAATATTTATACTAAATTCCAGATGAAGAATTATTGTTTCTAAACTCTAGAGGATCTCTATTCTAACACTAATGTTTGATGAAAATGGAATAATATTTAGTGTATGTTCAGGGATTTCTACTGCACTCTTTGGTTAAGGATTCTAGGGCAACTATGGTCCATTAGAGGTCTGTAAATTCTGTGAGGACGATAGTTGTACCTAGCTTATTTGTCATTTTATCTCTCTGACATCTAACATAATACATTAGATATAGTTTGTACTTAATTTATGTTTGTTACATAATGTATAAGAAAATAAGTGAGTTGGGAAGATATTCAATTCCTATACCAACAGAGACTCTTTCTGAATGGAGAATAAGATAAAAGAGTTGTGAAATGACAAACCATTTCAGGAACAATAATAATTTAAACCTTAAAATCTTCCAAAGCATTCTCAATTGAAGGGGTGGTAATATCAAATTCAATTCCTCCATGAACATGAAAATACTGATCCTCTTTGTAGTGAAAATTCTGGCACTTAAAATCTCGTCCGTAAATAAATGGAGGTAATTCTCGCTCAGTCTTAACCTTGTCATCTCAAAAAAGAAACAAGAAGACAACCTTTTATTTAAAAAGTAAAAAACAGCATATAAACATTATATTTGGAGATCTAGATTCTCATTCACACAAGCACAGTGAAAGAATCCACATGAAATGAATATCTTGGCAATCATAGCCTATAAATTATTTATGCTCTTAGTGAATCTTTTAAGCATTAAAATATGCTTATATATTTTGCGCATTTTCTGTAGCTTCATTGTGCAGACATCCCAAAAGAATAGTCAAAACATCATTCTACTTATTGATTTCTATATATAAACTCAAGACTATTATCTTCTAATTATCAGAAAAGATTTGAAACTCTGTGCTGTAGGGAATCTTTGGTTAAATAAGCAAAAACTTACCTGAGCTAGTTTAGGTAAAAAGAGACATTAAAAAGGAATAAGCGGGTATCTCTCACATTACAAAAACAAACAGCTGACTTTTCTGGAAAGTAACGAAATCACACATAAAACACTTCTTTAAAAAAAATAATTTTCTAAAATCTCAGTAAGGTTTGTTCACTATTTTAACATGTTAGCAGAATATGGTTTCATCTATATAAAGTGTATAATGTATTTTGAGAAATGTAAAAGGTACAGAAAAATACAAAGACGAATATAACACCCTAATCTCACCATCTGGAATTAACTATTAACATTTAGTCATATTTGCTTCCAATAATCTAAGGAATAAAACATTACAGATATAGCCAACATCTTGTTTAAGCAAGGCCCTCTTAGTTCCACATGTGTGCCATCCCCCTCCTCTACCTCAGGACAAGCATTGTCATGACTCCATTTGTAAATAGCTCACAGATATGGATAATCATCTTCACCATTTAAATGCTCATAATGCAAATGATTTGCAAAATTTCTGCTGAAACTTTGTCATCTGAATAGAAAGCCCACTATAATAAACCCACATGCTTAGGCACCAAAGAAAATACACAAATTGTGTGCTAATCTGCGTGGGAGAAATAGTTTACACACATTCCTGTCAAATTCCATATAAATATGATCCTATTTCAGTTCTCTATTCGCATACATTGGTCTATTTGCTAATTACAGTGCCAATACATTACTAAAGTTTTAAAATATATTTTCAGCTCTTTTTCATAAATGTAAGACCATTCATAATGCTTTAGTGCTCCATATTAATTTCACAATCAATTTATAAACTTTCATGAAAAACATGATTGGGATTTTGAATACAAGTGCATTGAATTTATAAAATAAGTTAGATGAAGTATGATATATTCACAGTATGGTCCCTGTGAATTGGGAAATATGAACATGGCATATTTCCCAATTTCTCAGAACTTGTTTTAAGTCTTTCAATATTGCTTTGGAGACATTAAATTTTATTTTTTCTAACAAGCTACAGCTAGGTTACATACTTGGAATCACACACTAAAACAAAATTAATTTTAAATTTAATATATATCTCTATTTTATATTTGATTTTTAGTGATACTCTTACCTGAAAAAGGCTGAAGCAGACTACTTAAATATGGAACTTTCATCTTCTTTTTTAAACTCAGTAGAAATGGAACCAGAAAACATATTAACTTTAGGTATCCTATCTCTCTTCTGATTTCTTTTTTCTTCTCAAAGTGTTTTTGAATAACTTTTTTTTGAAGATATAATCGTTGCTGTAGTCTCTGGTAGGTGCAAATATCAAGATAATCCTGATTATATTTTATAGCATTAGTAAGCCAATAGGCTGTTTCAAATATAAAAACATTTTCATACTGTTGAACTTCTGTGGTACTGAATGTCAACTTTAGCATAATATTTTCAGCATATTTCATAAATACAGCTTTTTCTTCAGGGCAATTGGGATTATATGTTGGATCTTCATTCATGTCTTCATCATAGATCCCATTAAAGTCTGGATCCTTTGTAATATCAATCAAACCTTCATGGTGAAAAAGAAAAATTTAGATAGTGAAAACCTCATATTTGGCTTCTTGATCAGTATAGTAGATTGAACACAGGATTTCATCTTGAAATCCTAGTAACACGATAGTAAAGAGACAATGAAATGCCAATAAAATTGTTAAAGGTGAAAAGCAGGTAGATGTGTGGTTTGGCAGAGTAATTAAAGATGGAAGTTTGTACAATTAAAAAGAATAGATTTCCATTCTCTTTAAAGTAAAAGAAACACAATACAATGGAAACAATAAATCAGGAAAAATATGGAAGAACAAGAAAATGTGATCTCCCTTTAAGCAGGGAACCAATTTTTCACTTGGGCTAAAAAGTATAATTTGCTTTTCAAGTGCTGTAGTACACACTTTTTTTGTTTTGTTTTTTGCTGATAACAGAAGCTAAACATATACAATCGCTAAAAAACTGACTAATCCTGGTAAATCACATAAGAATTAAAACTTGATTTTACTCTGTTATAAATGACAAATTTCCTGTTACATTTTCTTCCCAGTTATGATGAAATTAAAGACTCCCTTTTTAAAGATAGTTACATTTATAATGTTATCTTTAATCTAGGCTTGAGAAAATAGCTCAGAATTATAAAATATGAATTTGAAGAAAATCTGGAGTTTGTAACATGTGCACCTTAAAGTGTAAATGATAAAATCAATTGTCCCTTCTTTTTTCCTTTTTCCCCTCAAATTCTTCCTCCCTTCCTCCGCCCTTCCTCCCTTCCTGTATCCATCTATCTGTCTATAAATTTCCAAGATACTCTAGGACTTTTAAAATAGCCACTATGATTCATCTCCCTTTGGCAAAAGAGTAAAATAAGTTAAGAGATTATAAAGATAATAAAGTGTTTCTGACAGTTTAAAAAATTTTAGTATAAGTCAGAGCAGGGTTGATAATCTCTAAAACTTCCTGGGTTGGAGTGGGGGGAGCAAGTCAATTCTCAACACAGAAAGACTCAGAAATTGGAAGCACTGAAATATATTTAAGTACTTTGGTATCAGATTAAGGTGCAGTGAGACCCCCAAATTGCCTTTCCAAGACAGCACAGCCCCTTTCCTTCCTCACTAAGAGGAAGAGGGGAGAAAGAAGGGAAAGGGTAGGCGAAGGGAAATTGGAGGGGAGGAAGGGAGATGAAAGAATGGGAGAATGGATTTTGGAGAGCAGTAAAGTACAGAATGTGCCTACAGAAGAATCAGTAGGTTCAGACAGAGGTAGGAGGGTGACCCCTTTGCTGAGGGGCTGCTCCCTCGATGCATAATTATTAAATCCCTCTGGGACAGCCATGCTAGACTCAATCTCTCAAGATGTATAATACCTCTGCCCCACATATCTATTCATTGATTCAATTCAATTCATTTAATGCAACTTAACAAATATTTGTTGATGTCTAGTATGTGTCAGGCATTGTGTCAGGCATTAAACATATCGTGATAAACATAACAGGTAAGGTCCCTTTTTCATGGAAGTTACACTTAAGTTTACTGTTTACTTGTTCTTCACAAAAAACTTATTTTTCTTTTTCAGCAAGAAATGAAGGCTCAATGAATATTTCTAAAATGAGTAAGTCAAACTAGAGTCCTTTACAAACACATATGTAAAATTTGTGTGTGCATATAGTTTTTGATTTAGCTGTCAACCACAGAGAAGGAAAAAATAAGAATTAAACAATTCCATGAAAGTAACTTACCATATTAGCTTCATTAAATATTCAAATGATCGTAATACTTCCACATTTTATCGAGAAGTTAAGAAACAACTAATCTGGTTTCCAAGGTATTTTTTTAGTAACCCAATAATCAAGAAAGAAAGCATCTGGGTGACGTTTTATTTCTTAAAGATGAGCTGTCTCCCTTGTTCAGTTTTAGATATAAAATCTATATAAAATCTACTGCCAGGCTCTCTCCTCCAGTCAAGTGAAATCCTAATGCATTTTGTACCAGAACTGAGACTTGTTTTTAAGCTTGTGCTCACAAACTACAGAAATTTATTTAGAAAATTATTAGATATATTTGATCAATGAAAGCAGTTTGTTACAGTATGTGGGGTACACATTCACCATTTCACACCCCATTCCACTTGGCCTGCAAAGGAACCATAGGAAAATGTAAAAAAACGAAAAAACAAAACCAATGAAAAAACATAAACATGCTGAAGGGAGTGCACCAGGATTTAGTGGCATCTATTGTTTATATACAGGCATTACAGAAGTATGGCCCTGAGGAGGGAGGAATTGAAAAGTTAAGTGAATCAAGAATAAATGCTCATGAAACCAAATGCTACTAAATACCAAAGCTTAGATTGCTGATGTATATTATTTACCCTTAACTTCAATTCTTATTCATTTTTGAGGTTTATAAAAATGGCAATGTGAATGGCTAACAAATCTGGTAATCATTTTTTCAAGTTTTAAGATTTTTCTCATTGCCCTCCATCTACCCTTGGTTTTATTATGGATTTTCCTATTTAAGCCTTACAAGAAAAAAGTGTAAACTGAAATCTGATCGCTTTTGCAGAACTTGGAGATTAAGCTGAAAGAAACAAGATGTTTACTTAAAACATAATTTTCAGAGACACTGAAAAATATTAAAGTTTTGTTGAAAAGATTCTTTGGAGTTTAAAAAATCTCTTAAGAAATATGGTAAATATCTAAAACTGAGCCACAAATCAACTATCTTTAAATTAAAAAAAAAAAGTATTCTAACAAAAATAACTGTGTTAAGGTCTCTTACCTGCTGAGCTAAACTCTGCAAAAATATCTTTATTTGTTTGAGGCTTCCCATCCGGGTCAATTTCCATCATGGTACGCCACAATTCAGAGAATCTGGCTCGTTTCTCTTTGGGCATGTACATTCCATGCCATAGTGCTTTCATCATGTAGTCAATGTTGATCAGAATTTGCCCAATCCTGGTATCATAATAAGCTGGAGGTAACTGACAAGAAGAACTCTGATCATAATTCGCTTCTAAACTGATGGAAGGAATTTGATTTAAGCAATAAATTCCAACAGCCAACTCCCTTATGATCTGATGGACTTCTCTATAATCTAAGAGGGCAGTAGGGTCCACAGGAGTGAGAAGGATGGCAGTGCCGAAGCCCACATTACTCATTTGACTCATAAGTCCACACGGGACATCTAATTGAGAGCGGATGTCTTCTTTACCAGACAACCAGCTAACTAGGGCAGTAGTTAGCAACTCTTGTACTTCACTCCGATCATATTTTTTAAAAAAAGCAGAAGCATTTCTCTGTACTGCTAAATTTTCCAGGTAGGTTTCTTCGTCTTGAATTTGATCAAATCTAGGTAATCCTTTTTTAGGCAATCTTAACATTTCTAGTGTGTCCTTTTTGAAGTTTCTGCAATGAATGAAAAGACAAGTGATAAAATTTGCCATGGTAATGAAGCTGGATTGCTCAAGAACTGTTATCTGTTCCTTTCATCTTTATTAGGTTAATTGTTTCATGGTCAACCATTACATTTTTCAATCTTTTTAAAACATCGTTTGAAAATTAAAGTATTGTTGACATATATTATTAGCTTCACCTAGGTGTACAACATAGTGATTCTACATTGATACACCTTACAATGTGATCACCACTATATGTCTAATAACCTCTGTCACTGTATATTATTGACTAGATTTCCTGTGCTGTACATTACATCCATGTGACTTATTTTATAACTGGAAGTTTGTACCTCTTATTCCCCCTTCACCTTTTTCACTCATTCTCCCACCCCCCTCCACTCTGGCAACCACCCATGTGTTCTCTGTATCTATGAATCTATTTTGTTGTGTTTGTTTGTTTGTTTAGATTCCACATATAAGTGAAAGCATACAGTATTTGCCTTTCTGCCTGACTTATCTCACTTAGCATATTGTCCTCTAGGTCCATCCATGTTGTCACAAGTGGGAAGATTTCATTCTTTTTGTATTGCTGAATAGTATTCCTATATATATATTTGTGAATATTATATACTATATATGTGATATATATACCGTGTTTCCCCGAAAACAAGACCTAGCTGGACAATCAGTTCTAATGAGTCTTTTGGAGCAAAAATTAATATAAGAACTGGTATTATATTATATTGTATTATATAAGACTCGGTCTTACATTATAGTAAAATAAGACTGAGTCTTATATTAATATATATATATATATATATATATATATATATATATAAATATATATATCACATCTCACATCTTCTTTATCCATTCATCCATTGTTGGACATTTAGGTTGTTTCTATAGCTTGTCTAGAGTAAATAACATTTCAAAAAACGTAAAGGCGTATATATCTTTTCAAGTTAGTGTTTTCAGTTTCTTTGGCTAAATATCCCAGAGTGGAATTGCTGGATCATATGGCAATTCCATTACATTTTTCAATCTTAAACTAATTGCAGCATAAGTAAGTTGGAATTTTAATTAAAACAAAATTGTAAAATCTTTAACATTAATCATGTTCTGCTTTTCTAAAGAAGTCCAAAGATACTAACAAGTAAGTCAAAACAAAGTAGGTTTATATATGAAAAACTATTGTTGCATACCTATTCTCTTTTGTTGGAGAACCTTTTTGGCATATGATTATTTTGCTTTTAGTTTCTTTTTTTAAAGCAAGAAAATAAAGACCTGCTTAAAAGGCATGGAAGGACAGCAAATGCCTGCCTAACTTTCTATTTCTGTGCAACTAACTGCCTGTTTCTGGAATAATAATAACCATAACCACTATTTATTGAGCATCTACTATTTGCCCAGCTCTTTATACACAACATTTTATTTATTTCATTTAATTGGTCCTTTTTTTTTTTTACAATGTTTTTCAAAAGTTAGCCTGCAATGAAATCAATCTGGGGTAGTTAAAACAGTTGCGTGACCTCCCGCCAGTTTCTGATTCAATAAGTTGGTGTGGGGCCATAGAATTTGATTTTCTGGAAAGTTCAGAAGTGATGCTGCTGCTGGTAGTTCTGGTAGGACACTGAGAATCCGGCTCAGGGAGATAGGTGTTGGTATCCCCACTTTATAGATACAGAAATGGAGACGAGTAAGGTTACAGAGCAACGTTCCTCAAGTTTTCCACCTTCAGAATCAGGACCAACCCAGGTCCGTCCATACTCCAGTTCAAGACGTATACCCGGGACACGGGAAAAGGGAAAACACAAGAAAAAAGAAGAAACCTACTTTTAAATGATTGTTTTCTTGTTCTGGAGAGGGCAGCTGCATCCGCGCGGGTCCCTGGAGTATTCCTAGGGGCCGGAGATAGTGGTCTTCTTGGGTGGCTTCTGGCTGGGCGGGAGTCTTCCGTTAGGAGCTCCGCGTGCCTATGGGAGATGCAGCCCGGAGGATCGGAGGACTTCCTGAGGCGAGGGCCTCAGGGGCCTGCTCACCCAGCGTGGGCCCTCTGGGGAATCCCCGCCTCAGCGGCTGTGCACCAGCGGGATTCCGGGCACTAGGCAAGGGCGCCCCCGTCCCCTGCGGTGCTTCTGTGGGCAGTACTTCCCACCTGGCGGGCTTCGCAGCCACTTGGCACTGCTCAGATTCTTTCCATACACATGCCCACCCCCACTCCGCCCCTTCCTTAGAACTCAGCAGCTCCTCCTGCTCTGGTCACTTTGCCTTTCTATTCCTTTCACTGTTTGTCTCAGCAAAAACAAAAACAGAGTGGCAGAAGCAAAAGCACTAGGCTCTGAGGGAGTCCTGAGTTGGAATCCCACCTCCATCATCATTCTTTCATTCAACAAACCTTTGTGGAACACTTATTATGAACCAGGCACTGTGCTCAGAGTTGGAGGCCCTGGAAAACAGGGCAGACACCAAGCCCCGAAGAGCTTAGTTACACCGAAAAGCATACCGGTGTATTTAAACAGTGTGATAAACGTAAGATGTAATGACAGCACAGGAAAAGCTAACCTAGACCAGGGGCTGGGAAAGGCTGCCCTGAGGAAGTAATCTTTAAGTTGAGCCTGGAAGATGAAAAAAAGCTATTCAAGCAGAGTTGGAGAAGGGATTGTGACAGAGAACAATAGGTGGAGAAGAACTTGTGGGGACAGTCCCCAGAGAGCAGTTTCTAGGCTCTCAGCCTTGCTGGGGAGGTGCTGGCCAGGCTAGTGAATGACTGTCAACTGTGATTGGTTGGCCATCAGCTATAACCGGTTTGCGTTGATTGGTTGGTTGGTTGACAGGCAGAGAAGTGAATGGTGGACTGCTGATTGCGGATTGTGTGGCTATTACTGCGCCCCCCCCCCTCACTCCCCCACCCACCCAGAGAATATAGTGGTATGACTCCCCTATCTATGGCTCCCGTGGGTGTTCCTTTTTGGCCTCACCATATCCTGTGTTCTTATGTGGGGAGCGGGACCAGAGGGCCCCACAGGCCGCCAGGCATGACAAATGGCGCAGCGAGCAGGGTCTCTCGCTCGGGCAGACTGAGTTGAGACAACAGTTGAAACTTTTGAGAAACTAAACAAAACCTTGCAGAGAACAGGAGAGGTGGGCCCAAACTTAGGCTGCAGCCATAGGCGAGGGGCAGATCAGGCAGGCTACTGAGTTAATGATTTTGAACTTTATTCTAATTTTGAACTTTATTCTAAAAGTGTCTAATAATTAGGTTGGTGGCAGTAGAGGATAGACACAGGCCAGAGTCGGGACAGTGGAAATGGGGGACTGGTGGATGGATTTGAAAAATAACGAGGTGGCCTGTTGGTATTGGTAACAGATTGAATGAGAGTGCAGTGTTATCTAGGTGACACTTAAATTTCTGTCAGGAGCAATGGGATCAGGGCAAGATTAAGAGTTCAGTTGTGGACATAACTGATGTGATGTGCCTGGTAGAGAACCAAGTAGAGATGTCAGACATGTCTTACACAGGTCCGGGCTAAGAACGGCAGATTGGGTTAAACATGTACAGTTTGGCAAGCTTAGGGTATGTGAAGCTAGGGAAGTGGCTGAAATCACCAAGAGGGAGAGAATAGAGAAGAACTGAAAACCCAGGATAGAGACCTGGAATTTAATATTTAAAGATCAGGTGGAGTCAGCAAAGAAGACAAAGAGTCAGCTGTCAGGAAGGCAGAGCCCAGATTGGTCACAGAAGCCAAGAAGTGTTTCATGAATAAGGGAATGATCAACTTCACAGGATTCTGCTGCTTGGTCAAAGAGAACTGAAACTTCCACTGAATTTAGCAACATGGAGCGTTTTGGTGCCGGAGGCAGAATTTCTTACTCCATCCATGTCATCATTCTGTGTTGACCAAAACTTCCATGGATAAATTTAAAGACCTAATTGGCTTTACTGAGCAATTCATCCAGCAAATAGAAGAGAGTTCTGAGAAGTTGTAGAAAATAAGTTTTTATAGGGAGAAAGAGGTGGGCTAAGGTTTGAGTGGATTATTTTAGCAAGGGCGCCTTATCTTAGGGGAAGGCAGGGGGTCTTAACAGGCAGATTTTCTTATTGGTGCTGACCAGGACATTCCAGATTGGTTTAAAATTCCACTCCTGGGAGAGACTGAAACTGCATTGAAGTTAGGTAGTAAGTCTTGGTGGGGCTTAGCAAAAGTGACTCCATTTTGGGTCTGTTGTTTCTTTTTAACAGCTGCTATAGAGATAGTAAATATTAGTAAATTTATCATTGCTGTTCTATGGCTAGGTATGTCAAAAAGTCACTGCCTTCTTTAAGAGATTTGTATGTTTTGCACTGAAGAAGTATGAACAATATATGTAAATTCCTCTACCTAAAAGTTTTGTTTAGGTATCCAGATGGTTTGTTCTAAGTGTTTCAAATCTTGGGAAAGATTATTCCTTTAAGGATTAACATAGAACTTCATCCCAGAATTTGAGATTAAGTAGCAAGAAGGCTATAACCAATCAGGCCTTCTTAAGACTAAACAAAACAAATCAAAACAAAACAAAAACCAACAAGAAAGAAAGCAAACATGCAGAGTATCCTGCTGGAGCAGGTGACCTAGAGATTCCCTACAGAGGTTCAACTGATCAAATGAATACATGTAAAGGTCATAGAATAATGCCTGGCACATAGCACTATATAAACTAGAGTTATACTGTAGTTAGTATTTAATCATGTTGTTATTATATTATATTCAACTCTAGGCTGCTGGGTAAACCTCTTAGTTTGTCTAACCCCATATTGAGCAATGTCAAATTAGTGCTTACGACCACACAGACACTTTAAGTTGTCTGCCTTCAGGTAGAGAAATGGTAATGTCTAAATCTGGTAATATTCAGGTAATGTCTAAATCTGGTTTTAACATTGCATTTACCAGGAAATAAATTCAGGGCATGTGCAAGTCTTTGCCAGGCTCTGTTTGTTAGTACGTGTGTCCTAAAATTTCTTTTCCACTATGATTAAAAGAATCAAAGTATGTCCAGATCCAGAAAGGGTATCAGCCTTAATTGTGGTTAGATCCCAATGACCCTGCTATGATGGTCACTACTGAATAATGTGGGTGGATGTCAGATTGAGTGGAGCTAAGTGAGTAGGTGAAAAGTGGGAGGGTAGATGTGGATGGGAAGCAAGAGAGAGTAAGTAGAAGATGTAGGACCAGCGATGTACATTTTAAATTGATATAGATAGAATATTTTAAATGATGATAGGAAGGATCCTACAGAAAAGATACTAGAGAAACGAGTACAAGGTTGCTGAAAGGCAGGAAGGGTTGAGATACAGAGAGCAGGGAGAGGCACCACCTTCTCATGGGTAGCTGGACACATTTCCCTTTCTAATGGCAAGACAGGAGGAAAGGATGGGTGTACCTACAGGTAAATTAAAAGTTCTGGTGCTGGAGAGTGGAGGCAATTCTTGGCCTGATGAGTTTGTTCTCTCGGTGAAAAACCCAGGTCATGAGCTGAGAAAGGGGCAAAGAGAGGAAGGTTAGAGATTTGTGGGAGAAGAGAATGTTTATAATAATCTTCAAAAGTCCCCAGAGTGGGAAAATGAGTCGCCTTAAAGAGACAGAAGTACCAAGTATTGCTCAGGAGTGTGAACCTCAAGCAAACTGTCTAACTTCTCTAAACCTTAGTTCTCTCCACTGTCAAACAGTGCCATCTGAAAACATGCCTCTGGCAACAACAAATGGAGTTAATTCTGGATGTAGTTACCGTGAAAGAGTAAAAGCTGCCTTCTTTTAGCGTTGCTAGCAGGACATTACCATGTAACAGCTCAAAACAATGTTAATATCACAGTTTAAAAATCCACGACTTTCTTTCAATAATCTTTCTGTAGACTGTCCATTTGACTAAATTGGCTATATTAAGCTGCACAATTAAGTAAAAATTCACTTAATGAACCTTGAAACCACTACATTGTACAACAATAAAGCAGCAGAGTATTTTATTTTTATAGAATCAGTATTCAGTAAATGTTATTACGTTGTGAAATATTACATTGTAATCTCCTTTTCAACAGAAAGGTTTTCTAAGGAAATGACTTGGAGTCTTTCACATTTATCAGATGCCTTTTCATTATTCTTTTCCATTTTTGCAATTCTGGATCCAAACTGCATGGCCCGTTTTGGCAGAAGAGCAGAGGTTGTAAGACCAAGTTCCATTGCTGCAAGACGCAAAATTAGTTTTTCACCAATTCCACGGGGTAAAGTCAAGTTTGCCTTTTCCCAAATTGGTAGGGAATTTAGAAAGGAGACAACATTTTCATCCAGGAAAGGAAATCTAAAATAAATAAATATAAACACTATAAAAAAAATGAAATCAATTTAATGATCATTTCTTTTGCATTTTATTCAATATGTTAAAGTTTACAGAGTAAAATTAATTTTTGAGGGTGTTATTTTTCTCAATTAAAAATATTCTGGTTATTTGCACAATTTTACAGCTAAAATTTAATCACCTTAAGAAAATATTTCACAACACTTAATTTGAATATGCATATTTATGGTACAAAATAAATAAATTTTGCCCCAATAAATAAATACATCAGGCCTATGGGTTCAAGAAATAATTTCAAATAGTTTCACAAGATATTTTTGGGGATGTCTTGAAAAGAAGCATGGTCTTAAATCAATCGTTCAGTCTATATCTGCTCTTTATCATGTCTAAATAAATTGAATTTTAGGGATGTGAAAGCAATATTGAAGGGCTCTACAATCCTGAACTTGTGAAACACTTACTTATGGTAAGACTTTATGTATCAAAATTACTTAATTACATTTAAACCATTTAAATAGCAACAAATTGGTGTAACAGAACAAAATACTAGGTTTTTAAAATGACTTGCTGTTTTTTTTGGCTTCCCTGATTTCCTACAAAATTCTGTTCCTTTTTAATACTTTAACACTCTCCCTCCTTCTAATTCCTCAAAATACAATGCAGTTATACTAGTGTTTTTATGTCATTATATTTTATTCTAGCTCAAGTAGAAAGATTGAAAGGGTAAAGGCATTTATTATATGGAATATTTTATAAAAATGAATTAATTGTAAAATACAAGAATTTATAAATTAATTAAATATAAGAATTTAATCAATAGATTACTGCTAATATGTATGTAAAAATACATAATAAATTGATTACTTAGATCTAACCACTATAATGGTATTTGTTAAATCACAATTCTGTATTAGGTGTTTTAAACATTCTTGACATGCATTTTTACCTGAGGGTTTCATATGGGACCTTTAGAATTAACTGCTTTTACTAAATAAAATAAATTCCTTTTCTCTGATCTAGCTGAAAATAATGGACTGAAAATCAATCTCTCTCTCTTCTACACACACACACACACACACACACACACACACACACACACAGACATCCTTCAAAAGGAAAACATTTTAAAGACTTTGTATTGTGGCATTATTTCTCTTCATAATGAAATTTTGAAAATTATGATAGAATGACATAGTAGTCAAAGTTTACATGTGTCAGAACTGGCAACATAAGAATGACAACCCTTCCACCATAGTTCAGTGGAAAGACTGATGCAGAGACAAGAATCAGCGAAGTTTCCGAGTAGGTGTTATTATGATGTTTCAATTCCCACAACGGCTTACTTGGATTCCCTGTTCTTGCATGCTTGGATCCTTGCAATAAGCTACCACTTAAAAAATGAACCTAGTTGAACAAATTTCTGCTTTTTATAACTAAATTGATACATCTTCCTTTATCCTCAGCGCTTTAAAAAGTTGTATTCAAGCACTTGTTTACTACCATTAGAAATATGTTGTAGGTAAAAATAAACCTCCACATTGAAAAAGAATGATCTCTTTGAAGGTTTTAGGCCTGCAACATACGACTAAATTATGTTCAAAATCACATATAACAGAGGGGAACCCAGTACTGGAAGCACCATTTAAATCAGTATGGCTCTATCCATACAGAAACGTCTAGCAACAAAGCCAGGTTCTACAACATTGGAGGAGAGAGCTTGGGAGTAGGGCCTGTGCCCTTACTGGAAGGAAAGCAAACATTTAAAACAAAACCAAACCCTTTAGATACCTTCTCTCAGTATTTCACTACCTCAGTTTTACAGTCCTTTTCTTTGTAATCTTAAAAGCAATCATGTTATTTTATCATCTTTAAAAATTACTGAAAAGACATTGTTGGAGAATGAGTTCTGGAAAACAACTTCTTCTCAGGCTCCTCCCAGCTTTGCTGCTGCTGGTCTGTGTTTGTTATTATAAAGCCAAGATATTATTGTTGCCACTGTTATTCATTTGAACAGTCTGCAAAGAAAAAGGGAACCTAAAAATCTCCTTTTACAGTCTATTGGTTTTACAAAATTATCCAACAGCACTCAAATAGAGAATTAGTTACCTTGCTTCTTTTCCATGATCACCAACAACTCTGTCATCACGACCAAGATTTCTAGAAGAAATTCGACCCAGTTCCATCTCAATTTCCTTATTCAATCCTTCCAGCCCGTGTGTCTGGAAGCAGACACGATGACGAGAATAACCTGCAAGTTGCTCATCTGCACCAATTCCAGTAAGAACTACCTAGAAAGGTTTAAAGAAATCCACATAAAAAATATTATCTACAGACAGTGAGGAAAACAACTAAGATAAAAGCAAAGCTTAAAAACTATAATCTCAAAGATAGTACTTTCAGAGAAAAACCACAAGGCAAAGTCATAAAACAGTGAAATAGGTCCAATTTTCAAAAAGGCATATACATTGTGTTGTAGTTTAAATGCAACTAAAATATGCTGTATTCTTGCAACCTAAATGCTAAAAGCTGTAAAGGGTCACACTTAGGTCTCAGAAATTCTTCAGGGCAGAAATACCACGCCGTACCTTTGCATTGCTCTGATATGACTTCACTTCATCCTGGGTCACTAACTGACCAATTCCTCTAGAAGCAAACCATACTGCACAGCCAATGCTATCATCCAACACTGTCTCCAAGGGCTGAACTAAGTGACATATTTGAGTCCTTCTTAATTTTTGCAGTTCTTCAAGAGAAACATTAATTTCAACAAAATTCCAAATCCGGAAAGGGTTAGCAGCTTGCAGTTCCTTTAGTCCAGCTCTTCCTGTGATTCGGTCTGGCACACTGAATTGTTTATCAGGGCCATCAGCAGCAGCAGCAGCAGCATTTTTAGAGGATTCCTCCAAAGAATCCACTAAAATTTCACAAGTTTTCTGTTTTCTCCTTTTTTTGTTAAAACTAGCTGGGATGGTCTTTTCTTTAGTCATGAAAGCCACATTAAGAAGATCGATTGGTTCATCTAAAGGAATATGATGGTCAGCAAGGGTTGCAATAACCATGGAATCAATACCCCCAGAAAACAGGATTGCAACATTTGCTTTCCTATCACAAGTTTTCACATCTTCACTTGGGGTCAGGTTTTCATCCCTCGGTAAACATAAGACTCGTCTCTTGACCGCAATACTCAGGACATCAATGAACTGGCGAACTCTTTCCTTCATGTTTCCATCAGCAAGAAAACCCTGAAGTGTCTGTCTTGTAGGAGGCATGCTGGAAATGTTACTGCAATGAGTAGCAAATGAAACTTGCGGCAACATCATATTTAAAGGAACAACAGGTTCTTTGAGATACAGTTTGGCTTCATTTGCTACTACCGATACAAATGTTGGCAAGTTTGCTGAAATTTGGGTCAGGCTATTATTAACACATTCTTTGATAACATTCTCCTTAGAAATACGTTTCCAAGGATACAATTTTAAAACTACAGATTTAGAAATGGAAGTAGATTTGAGATCGATTTTAAAAATTCCAGATGCTGGAACTTCTTGCCACTGATCGGCCACTTCAGACATTTGGGCACCAACTGAAGAGAGGCAGAAACTCTTGCCCAAATTACTAAAATGCCAAAGCAAGCTACGGCGACCAAAAAAATCCCTACCAAACCACAAATGATGATTAGATGCTTGATAATATATAAAAGACCAAGGACCTTGGACTTCTGAGAAGAGTGACAAAATATCAGAGTCATTCTGACAAGAGGAAAGATAATTAAACATTATTTGAGTATCATTCTCTTCGGCTTCAACCTTTATTCCACTGAAGACTTCTCCATTCCACAGAAACACATTGCCTCTCTTATCTTCCAGAGGCTGAGCAGTCAAAACTCCTCTTAAGTGAAGCACATGACCAGAAAATAAACACTGGTAGTCTTCATTAGCCCTTAACAACTGTTTGCTACTATGTGGTCCCCGTCGTTTAAGATTATAGAGTAAATCCTCCTTCAAATCTTTGCTAAAATGTTCAATGGAAAAGCTTACAGAACAACAAATGCCACACATTGTTATGTGAAGTCAAGTTGACTATTTCTTGGTTTTGTTCTTCTCTGAGTTTTCTATTTCTTGGTATTCTTTTTTCAGCTCATCCAATATATCTGTGGAGGGAGGGGAGAAGAACTATTAAGTAAAATAAAATTCCTGGACCTTTACCTAGTAATTCACAGGGTAACATCAGCTATTTACCAAGATCAAACCATTTGAGTATAATGCACTATGTTAGTGAAAATAATAATTTACAACAGGCTTCTATTGATGACTGTTTATCTTTTAGGAAAACAGTTTCTGTTTATTAAATGTTTATTTTAGCCCAGGCCCTGGGCTATGCACTTGATATGTACCATCTTTATTTAAATCCCACAGGATTTTGTAGGATCCAAGTAATTCACTCAAAGTCACAAAGAGTGAAAGTGGTAGAATAGTTTTTCATGCTGGGATCTATCTAAAACTCCAAAGCACACATTAATAATTATTGCTTTCTAACACATCTTACATATTTTTTATTTTATTTTTACCATAGACTCATCTTTGGAAGGTTAACTTGAAGAAAACCACTACATTAATGTTATTAACAGGTATACCACCACCTGATCTTTAGCTATATATTTAAACATTTAGATATAGATAGTATAATATAATTTAGGTACCATCATGAATTTCTACAGAAAGCCTACAAAAGACTTTCTGTGCATTTCCATATAATACACACAAAAAACTTACTTTTGCTTTCAGAAAGCATTTCTGTTCGGTCTGCAAGAAAGAATATGTTGCTGTTCTGTTGTTGTCTATATACTTTCTGAAAAACATAATTTAGACTAACATTATGATTTGATCTAAAAAGCAACAATGTCAAACCTCTGAACCCTACCTTAGCACACAGATAAACAAAAGTTACCCATTATCCTGACATCCAGAAATTGCTACCATTGTCATTGAGGTAAAACTCTTTTTTCTGTACCATAATACCATATTTCTTTAACAAAAAAGCCTCCTACACATTTATAATTTACAAAAATTATAGAGTAATCCTCCTTCAAATCTTTGCTATACACTATATAATTTGCTTTTACCTATAAACAATACAGTGAGAATACTTTTTTCTTATTAATAAGTTATTTTTGGGTAAGTATACATTACTGGGTAAGTATAACATATTAGTTTATTTAGTCGATCCTCAAGTTTTAGATATTTAAGGTGTTACCAACTTTTCACTATTAAAAATCAATGTTGTGATGAATGTCTTTATAACTAAATCTCTGTGCACTCCCATGATTATTTCCTAAATATCAATTCCTATAAATGGAACTGTGGGGTCAAAGTGTTATATGCCTTTAAGGTTTTGATATAGTCTGCCAATTTGTTCTCTAGAAAGTCTGTATCAATTGTGCTTTAACCTCTAATATTACACAAGTGACAACATCAGAAATGTTTAACCTGTCAGTTATCAAATAATCTTTAATATGCTTTAAAGAGCACAAAATCATTTCTTCTGAACTTTAAAATGTAATTTTTGACAGTAAAACTACAGATGAAGCAGAAACTTGCTTGTTTATGGATGCATTAAATAACTACGTTAAACATTTGGAAGATTTGTATAAAAAAATTTGAGGGATAGGAGAAGTAATTTATCCTTTTTATTTTTCAACTATTATCCACTTTCACCTAAAGGAATAGTTCCCTCTCTCCTCAATATATTTAAAGTCCATTTATTTCTAAAGAAAATATCAAATTCAAGTACAAAATAAATATCATTAGTGAATACAGCTCCAAGATACCATAGTACCATTAGTATCACTTGGTTCAAAGGTAGTAAGAATTTTATGATGGGAAAAAATATAATATCAACTATGATTATCTGTATGTTTATAGATATGATTATCAACAGATATCTATATGTGATTTTACATAATCTTGGATACTTTTCACTTTTGCAGTTTAAAAAGATGATGAACTCTTACAAATCATATATAAAATTCTTACAACTTTAGTATACAGTTAATAAGATAGAATCAAACCCTCCCATATACTATTCAGAATCACTCTAATAACTTACCCTGTGTTTCTTCAGGTTAGAAAGTTCATCCACAACAATTTTTTGTTCTTTAATCTATTGAAATAAAGAAAACTTCTTAAATCAGAGGTTCTCGAAGTACGCTCAATGAGGGCCCATTAAAAAAAAGTAGAGATGGGATAAGGGGCTATAATGTACTGATTGTCCAAATGGGCAGTCTGTGAACACAGATTCTTTTCAGCAGCAGTCTGTGCGAGGGTACAGGTGTGGAAAGGCTGAGGGACGAAACAGCAATTAAACTTGCCAAGTGTCAGACAACCCACTGAATCCAAACAGAGGGTTTGGTGTTGGTAACCAGCATTCATGCAAGGGCCATCGTTAACAATCAAGGTTTTTATCTTTTACTTGAAACAGACACTATGCACCAGTTTTTCAATGATTTCTTTTATGTTTTAGCTTATTTCAATAATAAATAGCAAATGGAATGAGGGGTGGGCTACTTCCCCCTCCCCACCAAATACCAACACTTTTCATGATTTGTGTTCTACATGGTGCAGCCCAAGCACGTGTACTAAATGCTGTACCTGCAGTAAGACCTATCACCTTCCATCTTTCTTCATTAGTCTTTGTATGCCAAAGACTGGCAACAGTGCTGGCACTGCTGAAGGAGGCCTCACTTTTTGTAAGTAGGAAAGGACTCAACTAAGTGGAAACTGAATTTCTAACTCTTTTCAGTAATGGTGGTTATTTTCTGAACATGACTGATCACATAGTATCACTAGTATCTCTAAAATCAGGTTTTATAATCTGTCCTGCCTCACACACTTCAGGGATCTGTCATATCAGTGTAAGTGGCTTGCTATGGCAGTGAGTGGACTACGTGTGGTTTGAAAATTCACCCACCACGAGTGTGTACCCCTCTGTCTTTCCAGCTAAGTCAGTGCAGTAACTGACTAGACTGAGTTAAACTGGAAGACCATGCACAACCTCCTTGAAACTTAGGTTTGAACAATGCTTTCCCATTCATTTTAGGAATGGCAGGTCATTTTTCTCTTTACTTCAAACAAGGAAACTGTGATACAGAGGGATTAGAGACTTGCCAAGATGTCAATGTTAGTTTGGGTTTGAACCAAAGAATAGAGGACATCTGTATCTCAAAGGCTATAACCATCCCCATCTCCAACATATTTTTAAATGTTTTGTCTTTTAATGGCAGTTAAGATTTACATTATACTGGCTTCGTTCCCCCTTTTTGGAGGCTGGAGGAATGACAATTAAGACGCGGTTTTAGGATCGACTGTTGCTCTGGCTAACGTGGAGAATAGATTGGAAGAAGGTAACGATGGACGAGAAAAGGCCAGTTTGGAAGTCTTTGCAGGGTTTCCGATGGTAAATAGATGAAGGTGGCTGATTTAGGATGGTTAAGAGTGTACACGGTGATAAAGGGACATATGTGAAATGAGCTTCAGAAGCAGAACGAATAGGACGTCAAGGACGATTCCCAACTTAGTGGCAGTCTTAATGGTTGGTGGACAAATGAATGGATGGTGGACAACTGAACGGATGGTGGAAAACTGAATGGATGGCGGTGACACTTTCTGAGATGGAGAATATCGGCAGCGGATCTGGGTTGGGCAGTATTTCTAAAAATTTAACCCCAACTAAATCTCCGTCCCACTGACCCAACTGGGTCTAATTTCGGGGCAAGTTTCAGGATCTCCCTTAACTGTAACTGTCCAGAGCTAAGAATAAAAAGAGCGGAGCCGAGGTGGGCAAAGCCGAGGCCGGGCCATGCTGCTGCGGTGGGCATTCTGAGGCCCAGCGGCACCCGGTCCCGAGCCTGTGGGCCTTCTCGCCTCGTCCCACACTCACCTTGGAGCTAAGATCCTCTTTGTGAGGGGCCGAGTTGTCCGCCGGGACCAGCCCGGCTCCGTTTTCTGGGCGTGTCTCCCGGAAGGGCATCTCCATCGAGCGAAAAATACGCAGGATGCGCAGCCCGGCTAGCGCCTCAGTAGCCTCCAAGCCCCGCGACTCAGCACGTTCATCACCCCAAGGCTCCACCTCCTCACTTTCCCCTTTCCCATGAGGCCTATCAATAGCGCCTGCGCAGTCCGGGTATGAGCGCAGTTCCGCGCGTGCGCGCAGATGCTTAGGGAAGCGCGTGAGCAGAGCCGGGTTGTGAAAACTGGGAGGTTCCTGAACAGTCCCCTAGCGGATCCGATGTAGAAAAACTTTTGTGACCTCTTCACATTCTCGCAACCAGTAGACTGTGAGTTGCATGCGCCCCCCAGTGGTAAATATGAAGAATAGAAACGCAGTAGAAATTCTAGTTAATATTTTTTATGTAGGCTAGGCCCAGATGTGAGATACATTGTTGGCAACGAAACTGTACACACTTGGTAAAGCTTTTGTTAACGTGTTATTGGGGCTAAAAGGGAAATGCAGGATGCCCAGTTAAATATGAATTTCAGATAAATGAATAACTTTTTAGTACAAGTACGTCCCACACAGTATTTACAGTATCTCACTTATATGGGAAAAATTATCCAAAACTTGGGAACAGGCAAGAGATTATTGGGTGTTCTTTCAGTACTTTTGTGGGCTTCACTTTCTATTGACTGGGCAATTTTACAGTTCTGTAGGGTTAGAGGTTAACCTGTAGATTTTTGTCTGGCAGAGATGCAAATAGTTTCTATTTGATGGACCAGATAACCCCACAGCTTATGATTTATTGTTGTGTAAGGCATTAACCAGTTTTGTGTCTAACCCTGCAATTCTACACTAACGTGTCTTTATTAATATAGGCCTATCTTCTCATAGACTCTTTGAATTGGTTTAAATGTCTTACCTGTTCCAGCATCAGTTAATGAGTCAAATAAGATTTTGACATATGTTCATTTTATATTTGCATGAGAAATATGATTTTATTTTTTTTAAAATTATACTTTAACATTGGAAATCTCAAGGTTCCCTGGAGCTGCCTGTGTGGACTCATGATGCAGCCAAACTTTGCTAAGAAAATATACCTCATGGGTTGTTTAAGCCCAGGATTATCTTTTATTGGCTCTTTGAATAAATTCAGAGTGGTTATAAAACTAAGTTTACTGCCTGTTTTCCTTTTTAAGGATTTAAAAAATTTTTTGGTTTTCTTTCTAGTTTGTGCGTGGCTAAGTTATTACACATTGGTAGCAGCAGTGATTGGGAATTGGGTTTTATGGCCTAATCATTCGGTGATATCTGTTGGGTGATGGAGATCCAGTCTCTATTGGAAGAGAGATGGCTGAAAATCCAGTTTTTAATCTTTTTGTTTGTCCTTTGCAAGCTCAAATTAGTTAAGAATTTTGTGCCCATTGGAAAGAACAGTTTTTTGAGATATGGGCTAGCGAATTTTTATGTTTACTTTCAACCTGAGATAGAGGTTGTAAAACTGAAGCTATAAAGTTTATGTGTCTGTGTCTATGATTTAGAATGGCTTTTATATCTTGCTGTGAGAATGCAAAATGTTTTTATACTTTTGGAGGGTATTAATAAATTCCATTATAATGTCTCTTAAATTAAAGGGCAGTCTATAGACATAATTATGCACTTGTATAAATCCAAAAATTCAAAAAAAGCCCAGAATTTCTAATACTTTAAATGTGCTAGACTTTTAAGAAAATAAAGTCCTTCTGCTAGCTTAGAAACATTTGAAGCATATGTTTGGAGAAATTAAAGTGAGATTTTGGAGAAATCAGACTGGATTAATAATTTGGGTTTAAGAAAGAAAATGCATTTATCAATGCTAAGTAAAATACAAGTAGATGTTTTATTTTTTATGACATTTAGATTTGTTTTCTCATGAAGAGATTATTTAATCTGAATTTCCTAATTCATACACTGGTTTACTGATTAAATAAGCTAGCATTACTGCTACAGAATATTTAAATGTATGAGAAATATAAATTGGTATTCACTAAAATGAGTAATTATTCAGACAAACTTTTTATATCAACAGTAATTATATTTCATACCATATAAATTTAAACACAATTCCAAATTTTTAGGTAACTTAAAACCCTGAGAAAATATCAAATGGAGTTAATTAATGATTAATCATTAGATAACTAGATAATTTATTTTAAAGGTGAATACTGAAACAGTGATTAATATAAGCATAATTTTAAGTTTATATACTTTTGCTTCTTGTTTTTATATGCCGTAGAATGGCTATCCTTTTGGATAACGTAAGGGACATGTTCATTTTTGACACTTTTGGAAGGTGTAAAGGAAATGTGTGTGGCTGTAGACAGTTATGTGTATTAATGAACTTTGTTTGCTAAAGTGCTTGCATATGACAGTTATTAATTATCTACCTGCAGTTCTCTCTATGAAACAGAAGTTATTAAATTGGCTACAAGTTATAATTAATATGGGTGGCTAAGATCATACTAAAGGCAAGAATAATAGAGAATGCAAGGTAATGGGATGAGTGTTGTTTTGTAAGGAAAAAGAGAGTTCTAAAGTAATTATTTTGTTTCAGAATATGAAAAAGCACAATGAAAGACAAAACTTGAGGAATTATATAGTAGGTTGAAGATGATTTGATGAAAGTGGATTTTATTTGCATTGGCTTATAATACCTAGCGCCGAAACTATGAAATATGTTTAAATTTTGGTAGAGTACATTCAGTTTGGAAGCCTTATTCAAAAGATAATTTTTTTTTAAACTTTACTGCCAAATATTATATTAATTAAAAACTAAAATTTCGTCTTTTCTTAACTCCATTCCCCCAAATCTTTAGGGTTCACCACAGTTAAGCTGGTAGGAACGTAGGAACATGCCTCCCCTGACACCTGGGGTGACATTTTAATTAGTGTTCAGAGTGATGGTGACGTTTGAAGCTGAAGAGACACCAGCATATTGGTCTACTTTGTAGATCAATGTGCATTATTGTGTGTATTGTATTATTATCCTGGATAGTGTGTGATGTGTATTATTAGCCTGGCTTCCAAGGTTTAGATGAATAGTACCCCAACCACAGTTTTCCCTTGCTTTCTCATAGTACAGATTTGTCTCTAGCCACAGATTTGTCTCTAGCCACAAAAATCTCTTTCCCATCTCTCCCAAATGAGGTATGGAATAGAGCTGTGGTCCCCAAATGCCAGTTAGTAGGTGGGTGCCCTTCTCACTATGTAAAATCACCTGAAAGTCTTGTTCAAATACAAATAGATTTCTCAGTACTTTTCTCAGATTTATTAAACCAAATGTTTGTGGATGGAATATGGTTGTCTGCTGTATAACATTGTGCTAACCATTTAACCTATAACCAAAATGGCTGGGTTTGAATTTTGGCTTCTCCATTTATTAGATGTGTGAGTTTGGTAAGTCATTAACTTCTCAAGCCTCAGTTTCCTGATCTGTAAAATGTGAGTAATAATAGTGCCCACCGCAAAGGGTTGTAATGAGGCTTAAATGAGTTAATATTTGTAGGGTTTATTATAACAGCTACAAGCACATAGTAAGCACTATTTAAGTATGTGTTAAATGGATGAATCAGGAGTTCCTTCAGATGATTTTGACACACAGGTTTAGGAATGAGTAGAATGGACAAAACCAGGCTCTGAAATGTTAGGTCCAGTTATCTTTGAAGATATGTCTTCTCTTTTACTTCCACTGATTTTCAATAGGGCTAGCTAGGGCTGTTCCAAGTTGATACTTTCGAAAATATGTGGAGGCACGTTTGGTTGTTACAATGATTGGATAGTTCTGCCCATTCTCGTGGGGTAGGACTAACAGGGCACTAACTGAAAAGAGACAGACCGAGCCACAAACTCTTTTAAGAATCCTAGACTCGCAGGCCAACGGGCAGTCTCAGCAGCAGACGGTGCTGGGAATCGCATGGGGCGGGAGTCAGGAGGGTCTGTAGGACCAAATAGCAAGGAGGTGAAATCAAAGGAGAGGTGATCTCACACAGGTGTTTTGCGTCAGGAATTCTGTTAGAAGATGACAGGGCTGATGTTTATAAGCAGGGATCTAGTATCTGAATGGGGGTCTGCCAGGTCCGTATCACACAGGCATTGGGAGGAGGAAGCAGGGACTTAGCCCTAGTAAGGAAGCACACCAGGCTGATCTTGGTCCCTCAAAGGAAATGACTGAGTCTATAAGCACTGGGCTGCAGATGAGTAAAACCTTTTACAGGCGGTCAGATTGGTTCCGAAACTTAGCTTGGGAAGAAATCAGGCACTCTTGGCTCCTGCAGCCATATCACTTTGGGGCTCTTGTACAGGGCAGGGACTAGGGTGAGGTGAATGAAGTGCCTGGGATGCAAATTTTAAGGATGAACTCACTCTCAGGGTCCTGCAAGTGAATGCCTCTTTAACATTTCTACACTAGGTACCTCATACACCTCTCCCTAGTCTCAGACCTGCTCTTGTACCAACTGGTTTTGAAGACTTCATTGTTGGTGGATCTGTCTTACAATCTAGTGGTCAGTGTGGCTTGTGAATGACAGAGATGAAAGAAAGATGTTGCATATACTACCTATTCCTAGTGTATCTTTATATGTCTGACAGCTATGAAAAAAGTTGATTGAAAAAGCTGAAAACATTTATCCATAAAGACATATGCGCTCCAATGTTCATTGAAGCTTTATTTAAGGTGACCAAGACATAGAAACAACCAAAGTGTCCTTTGATAGATGATTGGATAAAGAAGTTGTGGTGTATATACACAATGGAATACTCTTAGGCCATAAGAAAAGATGAAATAGTGCCATTTGTGACAACATGAATGGATCTTGAGATTACTATGCTAAGCAAAATAAATCAGAGAGAATCATATGATTTCACTGATATGTGGTATATAAAACGGAAAACAACAAAAGAACAAGACAAACAAATGAAGAAACAAAAACTCATAGACACAGACAATAGTTTAGTGGTTACCAGAGGGTAAGGGAGGAGGGAAGTGGTAGATGAGGGTAAAGAGGATTCAATATATGGTGATGGAAGGAGAACTGACTCTGGGTAGTAAACACACAATGTGATATATAGATGATGTATTACAGAATTCTACACCTGAAATCTGTGTAACTTTACTAACAATTGTCACCCCAATAAATTTTAATTTAAAATAAAAAGTTGATAAAAGTTGTCTTAGCTTCTTCTTCTGTCATATGAGTGCCTTTGTCCACCTACTTTCCCACAGACTAAGGACATGCTTAAAATGTTTTGGTCTACATTGCTGAAGAAGCAAAATTAAACATAACCATCTCTGTGAGTTAGATCTCAATGAATAGCTGAGTCAGTTAAATAAAATAGTTATGAATTGCTTAAAGTCTTAGGAGTTGCATATAGTGACTAGGAATTTACTGTTACCAAATTTGTGGTTAGATGCTTTTAAAACATGCAGAAATGTGTTCACCAGAGTGAATCAAGAGGGACAAATAAAGTCTAAATGGTGTATTACTGATTATATATCATATGCTAGTTACTATGTATTCAGATAATATCTTCCTTTATAGAATGCCCTCATAATGCAGTGCCTTTCATTGCTGCATATTTTCACCCCAATTCTGATTGTTAGTAATCATAAAGTTTTACAAAGTTGGTAATCAAATCCTATTTATGGTGACAATGTAAGTCTACCTTGGTGTCTTTAAAAAAAAAATTCTTTTTCTTTGTGAAGCAGCTAGCCAGGAAAAATACTGCTTGTAATATCACAGTGTAAGCCAACCAGTTAGTTCAGTTGAGCTGTATTTGCCTGTGGATTCTGTTGTTTTAGTATTAAAAGCCTTGCTATGCTATGGTTATGGACTTGCCCTAGTAAAAGAAAACAAACAAAACACAACAGATGGATAGATATATGTCTGTAATTCCCAATGATTTTATAGTGAAAATTGAGTTTGTAAGGTTGAGAATAAATTCTGGATCACCAAAGCCATACTTATTGTTGGTTTAATGTTGTCACATAGTTATGTCCGCCACTAGAGTTGAGCTTATGTGGTGAGGCTTCCTCAAGAAGGGACCTTTGAAACCTTGTGAAAACTCAGTTGCACGTATATGTGTGAGTATGTTTCTGGAATCTCAGTTCTTTTCCATTAATCTAATGATAATGGCTATAGTTTCTCCAGTGCCACAGTCTTGATTATTGTAGATCTATAGCAAGACTTGAAATCAGGTAAGACAAATCCTCCAATTTTGTTCTTTATCAAAATTGTCTTGGCTTTTCTGTTTCTTTGCTTTTTCTATATAAATTTAGAACCAGCTTGTTCTCTACTAAAAAGCCTACTGGGATTTTGATTAGAATTGCATCAAATGTATAGATCATGATCATGGTTTAGAATTGACATATTAGCAATACTGAGTCTTCAAATCTATGAACACAGTATATCTTTCCATTTATTTAGGTCTTTTTTTATTTATGTCATTAGCGTTTTCTACTTTTCCACATACATATCTTGCACTTGTTTGGCAAGATACTATATCTTTGCACAGATTTATTCCTATTGACAATTGATTGCTACTAGCATATAGAAAATGTATATATTTGTATTAAATAGAAATATGATTGATTTTGTAGATTGATCTTGTGTCTTATGGCCTTATTAAACTCACTTATTAGTTCTAATAACTTTTTTTAGATACTTCAGAATGTTCTATGTAGGCAACTACTCGTATATAATATGATAATGGGAGACAGTATATCAACCTGGTTAAGATCACGGGCTTTGGAGCTACAGCCCACTCAACTTATTTACTAGCTGACTGAATGGGCAAATCAGCCAACCATGTGGAACTTGAGTTTTCTCAACCGTAAATGAAAGTTAACATAGTCCTAGCTCATAGAGTTGTGTAAGGATGGAAGGAGATAATTTATTTAAAGCATTTAACATGATAACTGGAAAATGGTTGCAGTTGCTAACATTATTATTATTGTGCCTGTTTTTTGCTCAAAACAAATCCTCTAAATGGCCTGCAAAGTCCACCTATGGTTGTAGACTCATTGTCACTTCTCATTCTCTTCCTTACATTTTTGGTTAGCTGGTCAATTTCCTACAACAAACCAAGCTGCCTGGAACCTCAAGGCCTTCACATGTGCTGGCCCAGGGTACTTGCACTCTTTTCAGTGTTGACTCCCATTCTTCTTTTAGGTTTTGGTTTAAGTGTTAGATACAGAGGTTTACCTGATCTTTTCGTTTAAATGAGACCCCCTTGTTTCTTTCTCATGTATAGCAGTTGGTAACTGTGCATTAGTTTGTGTGACTACTTGTTTAGTTTACCTCCAGAGGCAGAGACTGTGACTATTTTGTTAAGCATATAGGTCACTAGTAAGTATTTGCCAAATGTGTGGGTGAATAGTTTTATTTTCTAACCAACCAGAATGTTATACTCCTGTCTCTGGGGATTTAGAAAAAAGACAAGCTGGTAGGGGAAAGGGCACATATTTAAAAAAAAAAAAAAAATTCCAGCGAGAACCTGGAGCCTAAACCACTTTATTAGGATGTGTTTTTAAATAATCAACTAAAACGTTTTCAAGCACAGTTAAATATATTTGGTATACCAATATGACTTTTAGGAAAATACAACGTACATTTTAAAAGCAACTTACACCTTTCTTTAAAAAATTCGCTGTTGCTATAATTAGTGTGTTTGAATGAAACGATAATTTGAAAAAAGATAGATGGAACAGAATAGTCCACATATGTGCAAACGTATTTGTCATTTTTGTTGTGCAACTGGAAAGCAGTTGAATTCTCGTGTTTCTGTATTTAGTAGCAAAGGATCATGTATATTTACTAATATTTCAGGGTCTCTTTTTATTGCAGAGAGAAAGTAAGACGATTTTGCCAGATATTTTTATTATTCTTTGGAATTATTGGTTTTTCTAATATAAAATTAAATTACAACAAATGGAAAGGAATAGCGATGATGTTGGAAAAGAAAAAGATTTATTTATAATATTTATTTCTAAGGTCAATTGTTTGTTATAACCTATTCTTTTTACCAAATGAAATAATTGGAAATGTAATGTGTAGTATTAATTTTTTCACCTGGTAACGTAAATATGACGAAACACTTAGCAACTATTATAATAAAATCTAACTTATTTACTCCAGTGAAACCACTCAAGAGCAATCAGGAATGAGTAATCCAACTACCTTTAGTTAAAGGTATATGCTTTCATACTAGGCATTTGAACGTGTGCGTATGAATAACAACAGTTAAATTTATTGAAAACTCATCACTATGGACCAGGCACGAATTTAAGAACTTTACACATTTTAACTCAATTCTTACAACAACACTATGAGGGGTAAAGTGCAATTAATATCACCCCATTTTACAGATGAGGATGCACAGGGATTGGTTAATTTGCCCAACATTATGCATCCTTAAGTAGCAAAGGGATGATATGAACTGAGGCAACTTGGCTCCAAGACCTGCACTCCTGGTTTGCTATCCAGGGTTTATTGCCTATTGTCTTCAGAACTCAACTGAAAACAAGTAATAAAACAACATGAGGAAGGCCTATTTGGGAGGAAGTAGGAAGCAGGGTCTCTTTATTTCTTTTTACTTCTACTCCATTAGATGAAGAAGGAGACGTAGTTTCACATGGTTTCTGGGAAAGTTGCTAAATTTTATGGGAAGGTTGCTAAATGTTCAAATGGGGTAATTGGTACTAGAAAAGTTTACTTAAAAGTGAATACAGAGGGTACCAAAAAAATGTGTACACATTTTAAGAAAGAAAAAGCTGTTAAAATTATAATAATATATACTGATAACAAAAGATGAATACAAGTCATGGGTATACATTTTTTTGGCACCCCTGGTATATTTAAAATGAAAACAAATATTATAGTAAATATTTAAAGAAATAGTTTTGAATCATTTTTAAACATGAAACTAACAGTTGTAAAAATAAATTCGTATTATCTTATATTTAACAAAATTTGTTATATGACAACCATGCCTTAATTTTTAGAATGAATTGTTTTGATTTCTGAGGCATAAGAACAAAAACAATGTGAGAGCCTGATTTGACATCTTTCATTTCACTTTTGATTTACTTGAAGTGATCAAAGAGGGCCAATTTTGCAAAAATATTTGAAAACTTCATACCAAAGTTGACTCTAAATATTCTGATATTCAAAGCATTCTCTCTTGAATCACCTACTGTAGTACATAGGAGCCTTTTCTCTTTAGTCAAAGGCTGTAACACTGATCCGTGAAACACCACTTTGCAGCTTTGCAACATTAGTAATAGTACTTGGCATTTCATTTTTGTTTTGTACATTTACACTGGGTGTTTCCAACAGTCCCGTTAGCCAGAGACTAGCCCGTCAGGATTGAGGATAAATGCTTGTGTTCGTGGGGGTAAGAAGGGAAAGAGATGTTTGAGTGGATACAGGTTTTATAGTGTTTAGGTCATTGTGGAGTGATTGCACGATATAAAGATTTTTCCTTCCCTACACAACACAATTTCTGTGGGACCTCAGATAATAAATCACAAAAGACATATATATCTTATTCTTTTGTTTTTCTTTCAAACTATAGAAGCAAGATTATATCTTAGCAAGAAGTCAGATGACATGGAAGAGTACAAAGTAAAAACTATCCTTTTTTTTTCATCCACCACCTAGATATTTAAAACATTATTTACTTATTGTTTAAAAAGCAACACTGAAATGGTATGATTTAGAAATTCAAATAAATTAAGAGGCTAAAAATGAGAGCAACAAAACAAACCTAAAGCAAGTAGGAACAGAGATTTAATGAAGATAAAATTTGAAATTGTGAAATAGATTTTTAAAAGTTAATAAAAAAGTAAATAAAATAAAAAGCTAGGTTCTTGGAAAACATAGTAAGCCTGATTAAGGAAAAGGGAAAAAAAAAAAAAAGATAAACATTTAGGAATAAGAAAGGGAATGTGAACATAGATATGAAAGATATCAAAAGAAAACCTTTTAAGAGAATATTATCTGTAATTCAGTGGCAATAACTTTTAAAATCTGGAGAAAACTACCTCTGGCAAAATATAAGTGAACAAAAGTGACCCAAGAAAGGAAGAAAACAGAAAAATATAGAACAAATGGAAAAAAAATTGTTGAAGAAATACTGAATTGTTGAAGAAAAGGGTACCAGCCCTGAGTGAGTTTTCTACTGACTTCTCTGTAACCTACAAAGAATGAACAATTCCTGTATTTAAACTAGATGGATTCATTTAAAAGATTATGAGAAAACTCCACTAATTTGTGATGCTAGCCTGGTTTAAATACCAGAATCTGATAAAAATAGTTCCCCCTCCCCCCCCAAAAAAAAATGAATATAGATGCAAATAATTAGCTAAAAATATTAACAAATTGAACCTACCACCAAACTGGAAGAATATCATAGCAAAGTAAAATTTATTTCAAGGTTACCAGGTTAGCTTTCCGTGTTGATGACCTAAATGACAAATAGATAAAGCCAAGATGTTAACAGAAAAAGGGAATTAAGCAAGTGTCCAGAGGTTTAAAGCAAGTAATTAAAGTAATTTCTTTAATACACTCACAATTAAGAATTACTCTGGATAAAGTGCAATTATTCTAAATTCACCAAGGATATTTATAAGAGTTGCCTATAGCAAAAAAACTAAACTTTACTATTTAGTAACAGATGAGCCTTCATAAACCATATACCCATATAGTGATATCAGAAGATGTTAAAATCTCTCCCTGTAAGAAAAGAATATAATAGTACATTTAAGTTTCAAGCTTTAATTAAATTGTAACCAAAAAAATGAGTATTTTGGGAAAAAAATTGGGTAATGCCTTTAATGTATATTCCTTAAAGTCATTATTAATGTTTTCTAGTAACACATATTTGCATTTTAGGGAATTTTTAACAGCTTTTTCTACATTGATCAAATATTCAGTTTAGAATTTGAAAATTAAGAAAACATGCCCACACAGATGTAGCCATATTTAAGTTAAGTTATGAATGTGAGAAAATCATGATGAAAATAATTTTGTGTTTTACTTAGAACTGAATGGCACTTCCTTGAACATTAAGGTGATGACTTAAGCCCTCTAATCACTACGTCCTAGCACAATGTCTGGCACTTATAAGGCATTCAAGTATTTGTTGAATTCAACTGAAATTCATTTTGCAGCCATTGAAAACCATTTCACAATTTTGTTCATTGAACTGTCCTATGATAAAAGGTCAATGAGCAAATAGTCCTGGGTCCTAGTATCATCTCTGTACTAATAAGCTTGAGGCCTTGGGAAAATCATTAAATTCCTGGCTTTATTGAGCCGTGACCAGTAAATTCTGAGCATGGGCTCTGTAGGACACGTGGTTCACTTTTTGTTTGTTTTATGTGAATGAATGTTTTTATCTATCAATGTTGGATGAGCTTAGGAACTTAAATTATAATGGCCTGACATGGTAGCCAACCAACAACCTTCTATGAGATAGGCATACTATATTGGAACAACTCTGTTCAATATAACTATAACATGTAGCAAATGTGAGCCATGTTTAATACAAAATTTTCTAGTAGCTATATTAAAAAAGTAAACAGAAACAAGGTTAAATTAGCTTTAATAATATATTTCTTTAACTCAGTATGTCTAAACATTATAATTTCATCATGTAATCAGTGTAAATATTAGTGAGATATTTTACATTCTTTTTTAAACCTTCTTCAAAATCCATTATGTATGCTATAGCACATCTCAATTAAGACTTAGCACATTTCAGGGGCTCATCTGGGACATGTACAGGCAGGTCTAGGCCTTCCTGCCTTAATAAAATACTATAAAAAGGTGTCTGCCATTGTTGTGGGAAGTCTAACATGGTAGCCAAATAAACTTTAAGATGGTCATCAAGCACACCAAGCAAGTTCCCTTTCTTGGTTTGTAGAATGGGTGAATTGGGTAAGATGATCTGTGAGGTTTCTTCCATTTCTGATATTAATGCTGTGATTCTGTCCAAGTGCCTCGCACAGAGGAGCCATAAACCTTGTTGTATGTGGTGTGCAGATTCTCGATGTATGCCCTGTCTCATTCCATAAAAGCTTTGAGGCAGAAACTTGTTTATGGAAAGAAGGAAAAGGAGAAAAGGAAAGGAGGGAGGGAGGATGAAAGGAATGAAGAGAGGGAGGGAAGAAGTGGGATATGAAAGAAAAAGGAAGGGAGGAAGGAAAGAGGATAATTGGAGAAGGGTCAAGTCTCAGAAATGTCAACCTCCATTAGGTTTATTGGTCATTATTTCTGATATCAGTGAACTTTCAAACAGAAGGCTTAGCTGTTGGGTGCAGTGCTCTTTTAAACTACAAAGTACATTTTAAAAGCAGACCATGTCCCAAGAACCCCTTAGACTGTGGACTTATTTACATGTGGCATAGGCCTAACAGACCTTGGGCTTTGTGATCATAGCCCTGTCAGCTGGAAAGTTCACATCACCATGAGAATGACCAAGCACAAAATCTGCAGTTTACTCCCTGGATTTTCATGTTCAAAGATATTTAGGAAGTGTGATGTTAATGTAAATATATTTCAACTTGTATATTTTATTTTTAAAATTTAAGTGAAATCTCTTAGTGACTGAAGAGGTATTTTCTGTTGAAGCCCACTTTCTTAAAACAAAGTATAGACGAGTCTACTTTTAGGTGAATTTCTAGTTTTAGGTTGAATTGGGAGTCCAGAGAGTAGAACAGAGAAGGGTATTCCTACTACAATCAATAATAGGGATTTATAGGGTCGTTTTCATAGCAGTTGAATTAAAAATCAGGCCTTGATCAGAAGTGATTGCATGTGTTAGACTGAGTCACCTGAGTGCAGTGAATCTATTGCCCCAGCACCTACCATAAGTCCCTGACACGTAGTAGATAATCACATCCACCCCTGGTGACTCTTCTTGGAGATCTATATGCTGACAACTCTATCTGTGACTTTAGTCCAGGTCTTTCTTTTAAGTTCCAGACTCATTTTAATCAAGCACTCCACTTGTTTGACTCCCAGTGCTTCACACTCGCTGTGTCCCAGACTCAGCTCCTGGTTCCCACTGAAGCCTTGCCTCCTCCAGGGCCTTATCTCAGTAAGTGGTGCCGCCATCCACCCAGTTACTCAGGTCTGAACCCTTGACTCATTCAGTTTCCCAGCCTCCCACAGCCCATCCATCAAGGCCTTCTGAGTTTCCTTAGATGGGTATCTTCAATCTATTCACCTTGTTCCATCTCTGCTCACACCGCTTTAGTCCATCATTTCCCCTGACTTCTGTGATAGCCTGTTTTCCCTGTACCCACTCAGGCATCTCTGCACTCTGAGCACTGTGGGGACTTTAAAATATATCATTCTGATCACCTCAGCATCCTTAAAACATTCAGTGCTCTGAGAATAAATTCTAAACTCTGATACTTGGGTATTTTAGAATGAATTCTGTTTAGAATAAATTCTCTTTAGAATAAATGCTAAGCTCTCTTACATGGCCCTCCACTTGTGCCACTTTCCCCTTCACTTGCCGGTTCCAGCCTCTTTGGTCTTCTTTCTGTTCCTGGTACACTCCAGGCTCTTTCCACCTCAGTTCCTTCCAACATGCTGTTCACCCTGACCCCACACATACACTTACCAGGTTTCACTGTAACTCTTACTTCATCCTATAAGCCTTTCCTGCGCAGAATAGGTTAAATCCCCTTTATGCATTCTTGGAGCTCTCTGTGTGCCGTGCGATCCTTATCACATTCGTAATACTTACACAATGTTTATCTTTCCACGTGGGCTTGGACTGTGTTTCTTCTGTATTGTGCTATCACCAATAACCGGCACAGTGGCTGACAGGTAGCAGGCACTCAACAATAAATATTACTTGAAATACTGAAGAAACGGATAGGTATACTCCTATCTTTGATTTAATTAGCAGCTGGCTTGTTGCTTTTCATATCTGAGCCTACAGATTTTAAAAGACTTTATTACACTCCTGAATATTTTTTCCATGGTAATAATAACTCATAAGAATATTTAAAATTATTTAGTCTCTTTCCTAAATGAACATGAAATGCTTGACAAAGATGTTATTTAAAAAGTGGAATAAAAAAGAGTCTATATGTTTTTACATATGCCATATACGAGTATGTCTGGAAATGTCACAAGAATTCAAAAATGGTAGAGTTATTAAATCAGAGTTATTTCAGAGCTGGAAGGCATCTTAAAAATCATCCAGTTCACTTTATTTTAACCTCAATTATACAACATAATCACTCGGATCAATTAAATTAGTACTCCTGGGGATGGTACATTCTGAAAACTCCTGAAATGATTCTAATGTGTATCCATGAAAGAGAACTACTAGTGATCTAGAGCAACCCTTCTTTTTTCTATAAAAGAGAAATTGAAGCTCAGAGTTCTTAAATGACTTGTTCAAGGTCACACAGTTTTTCTATTAGTGATCTATTTAGTAGAATACACTTCCTTATGTTAATAGGTAGAAAAATGGAAATTGATAAGCAAGGATGCTGCTAACCCCCTAAAATCAATTATTTCTTTTTTCCAGGATACCTAATTTCTGATTGGCAGTTGAGACTGAATATCTCATCAGATCAGCTGGCAAACTATTACCCAGTAGCTTAGATCAGTGTTTCCTTGATTCCTTTGATCAAAAGAATCACCTGGGATGCTTGCTAAGCATTCCATTTCCTAGGCCCATGTCCTGGATATTCTGATGCAGAGCCTGGGAATTGGAATGTTTTACAAGCACTTAAGTGATTTTATCTTCTGTGATGTTTGGGAGTCATTGGCTTAGATGATGTCATAATTTCCATTTCCAGAGACACAAAGAGGCCATAAAGAACTTCAGCATGGTGATTTGGTTTACTCCCAAGGAAGAAGGTCACTATCAAAGACCATGATGCAAAAGTAAGTCAAGGTATGCTGATAAAAAAAGACCAGGTGTCTTGAGAGCTAAGGGCCAATAGAGGGCTCAGGCTCAAAATGAGTTGGCAAAAAGCAGGTGTGCTGGCGATAATGTCTTCAAATAGCAGTGAACCCTATGAAGTTATCTCATTTGGGTGGAGCCCCAGATATAAAGCTAAGATCAGGGCACACATTTCTGTGAAGCAGCAGGAGGCTTCCATGCAGTTCATTTGTAAGGACTCATTGAAGACCTTCTCTGAGCACAGCCCATAGATGTGACAGAATTATGATTCATGTGGGCAAACACTAAACTCCAGCAGATACCAGAGAGTTAAATTAAGGTGCTAGGTGATATAGGATAGACTGTCGGGGCTGTGAACACCTTTACATAGAAAGGTCTTGAGGAGGCTGCAATAGTCAGACAATGCTTTGTGGCAGGACTTCAGCCTGAGCTGGGCCTGAAAAAGTGGTTAAGATTTTGACAGAGAGAGAAGGGAGAGCATTGCCAAACATGAAAGCCACGGGATGAGCACAGAGAAGTAAGTGTTCCCCTCAGCCAGTTGGTAGGATAGTGAGGCGTGTGGTGGTGGTGGGGTGGTGCTGGGGAGAGGGGGAGAAGTAGAGAGGCAGTATGACATGGGATGGAGAGAGAGAGAGAGCAGTTCAAGGGCCTTGAATGTTAATTAGTGAAATTTAAACTTGAATCTTCAGAAAACAAGGATTTATTAGTGCTTTTCCCTGAGGCGGGGCAGTGACTGTGAATTGCTGCTAAAGATTGTTCTGGCAGCCGGATGCTAAATGAACCCGAGAGGAGAGTGTTACAAGGAGGGCCACTGAAGCATTTTGGCACCGTCTCTAGTGAGGGCCGGGGGTAAGGTGGAGTTTGTGGACACAAAAGGGAGAAACTAAGTGGAAGCACATCTCTATTACTGAGAGAGGAATTTGGCACAGAAACCGAGGGAATGGGAGAGATTAAAGATGGGACCTTACATATTTCTAGTTCACATGTTTGAGTGTGTTTTTAGACTAATGCCATGTTTGCTTGTTGACCCTGTCTAGGTCTGATTTACCAGAACTCTAGTCTGTATAGAAATATGTGGCTTAAGGGTTATGAGCATGACATGAGGATTCCTGAGATCACCTCAGGGCTCTGTAGAGCTGAAGGTTGGCTTCACAGTTATCCCCCAAAGACCTTTCTGTGACCTTTACCTACAGGTAGTGCCTTTGTGGGGAAATTAGGCCTCTCGTCTCTTTTCCTTTTCTCAGTATGGACAAGCCAAACCAAAGACCTGTGATAATGGCGTGTTGCAGCTATTATTCCAATGAAAGATTTCCGAGTGGGAGCTACAGTGGTGATAGTGGTCTGGGTGGAGCAAGATGTTAATCTCTGTTCCCCCCATGACTCTTGCCCGAATGCTGCTACTGTACACAGAGTAAGAACTGTCTGCCACTGCTGACTTCTAATCTAGATTGCATTTCAGTGGCACTTGGAATTGAGAGTATTGGGAGCTTTTATGTCTTAAGCTAGGTGGTCTGTGTTCTGCAATGACTAGGCCGGTTATACTAACTGGAAAAATAAAGTCTTTGGTTTTTCAGACCTTGTATTTGGCATTAACAAATGAATCTTTAAGATGTTAGTATTTTTCAGGATCTCCAAATCTAGCTCGCTTTGATGACCTGTGGGAAATCTCCAACTTGACTTTTATATTCATAACAATACCTAGAATTAGGTATTCACCTAAATTCATTATTTTTTCATTTTTAAAGTTTTCATGTAAGTGATTAAAAGATTAGTCTTAAAGCACTTAATACTCATGAGTATTATACTAGGTATGTTGGAAGAATAGAAAGATAGCAAAGTTCTTTAGAAAACTCACACCTAGATGAAGACACAAAATATAAACAAATGGAGCTATTTGAGGATAATTACAAACTATTCACTACCATATAAGCAAACGTGATACAGAAAGAAAAAATGAGTTGGGTTCTTAGGATCCACTGGATAGATGGAAAATGGCCTCATGGTACGGACGTAGGAGTCACCAAGTCAGGCATAATAATGGGCTGGAGGATGGGCAGTGTACACAGTGGGTAGGGCTCAGACTGTGGGGTCAGGCAGCCTGAGACCAAATCCTGGCTCAGTGCTTACTTGATGTGTGTCCTTGGGCAAGTGACTTTTTACCCTCCACACTCGAGTTTTTCATTTGTAAAATGGGGATAATCAGAGTAGCTACTTCATTAGTTTGTTATAAGGATTAAATGACTTCATATACTTAAGTGTTTGAAATCCAGGCAGTCTGACCCCAAAACTTGACCTATAAACCTCTAAGCTACAGCAGTCTAGAACTGTCAGTATTGTCGTGGTTGTTATTACAGCATCATGTGAAACATGGATCAGGGAGACACTACAGAAAGGAGACCATCTGAGGTTGTTACAGAAATCTAAGCATAAATGATAAGGACCTGCATTAATGTAGTGGCTTGAAAAACAGAAATAGAAAGGAATAAATGGGGCAAAGGCCCGAATCCAAAAGACATCGCATGATACAAATCTGGAAGGTAGTTGGATGTTGAGGCTGAAGTATAGACAGTGAAATATAAGATAACAGGATTGTGAGCTCAGCTGCTCAGAAGTTGGGTGATGCCATTGAAAATAATTCAGGAGTTCCCATTTTGTTATGAAAAAAGGACAAGCTCAGTTTTTAAAATGTTAGATTTTGTTAGATGTCAGTGGGAAACCTACGGGAAGATTACCTCTGGACAATCAAAACATGGTCAGCAAGAAGCTAGAGACAGAAGTGGAAATTTGCTTTTGTACTACACTGCTATTGTGTCACCAGAATGAAGTAGGTGGGGTTGGAGTTTTGCCGCTCTCATCAGATTCTTGACATATTTCTGGGGTCTGGGTGACTAGTTAATCTTAGGTGTCATCGTTTAGAATACTTTCACATTCCTGGTTCTGCTTTGATGTATTTCCTTATTTTTAAACTACTCTAGTATGCTTTGCTAAAATGTTACAAAGGTTGGTTATCTTGTTGCTAAGTCGTCAGGTGATTCTTTCCAAAGTCATCATCCATTTATCAGCAATAACACTTTAATTAATGTTATTACTAATTCATCCAAATGTTTCTGAGATTGAGTATAATGATTATTATCATCTAATTGTTTTAGCAGAGTTCAAATCGCTACTGATGAAATGTGGAACACGAAAACCCAGCCCTTCCCTTTTCCCCGGGCCAACAGTTCCCTCAGTTCAGAGTACAATGTTTTATGATTACTTTTAGAAATTGTACATTCCTAGTAGTTGACTAGGGAAGCAGTCATATCTACATAAGAGCCCATCATGACTTGTAATTAGAGTAACTTGTAAAAAAATTATAGTTTCTTGAGGTAAAAGGGTTAATGTTTCTCAACCTTGGAGCTATTGATATTTAGGGCTGGACAATTCTTTGTTTCAGGGGGTTGTCCTGTGCTCTGTAGGATGCTTTACAGCATCCCTGGCCTCTACCCACTAAGTGCCAGTAGAGCTCCACCCCCAAAATTATGATAACAAAAAATGTCTCCAGACATTGCTGAATGTCCCCAGTTAAAACCACTTGCTTAAGTTCTCCCATTTAATTATTCACGTTGCTAATTTTGAATGTATTTGAAGTCTTTAATGCCATATGAATAGCACATGCTACATACAATCCAGCACCAAGGATTTCAGAGACCCTGGCTTCTTCGATAAGTGACGTGCTTGTTTCAATTTGTATGCTTCTAGAATGTGGGCCACTGCTCACTATGCAGAATGGCACAAGTACACTGGAGACTCGCCTCACACCCTTGCTATCCACTGAGGGTACAAAGATGAATGCAATTGTCTGTAACCTCAAAGAACTCTCAGTCAAGTGGAAAAGCCAGAGAAGGAAATAGTTATACCGTAATGTGATATAAATATTGTAGCTGAGGAATGGAAAAGGCAATATGGGAGTTCGGAGGAAAGAATGACTAACTCTACCTGAGGAAATCAGGGAAAGCTTTTCAGAGGAAACAAAGCTAGAACAGATTCTTAAGAAGAGTAGGAATTTTATTTTTTGTTCACCAGACACAGGAGGAGAACAAAAACTTCAGGCAAAGAAAACAGCCTCTGCAGAAGCCCAGAGACATGGCTTTAAAGACGTGATAAACATGTTTGCATGACTGGAATGGGGGACATGAGTGGTGGTGGTGGGAGAGGAAGCTGAGAAAGTGGTCCAGGCTCAGCTGCTCCAGGCCTGGAATGCCTGGATACGATCTCTGAACATTTTTTCCTGTAGGCCATGAGAATCCCTTGAATGATTTATCGGCAGGAATACTGTAGTCTTTGGTTCAGGAATAATCTAGCCAATACTGAATATGTGTTTTATAATTGTTTACTGTAACTATTTGGGCATGTGCATCTGTTCAGTACAGAGAAATTAATGAGTGCCTATAATGAGTAAGTCCTGTGCTACATGTCGGGGAAAGAGAGCCAAAAAAAAAAGAAAACCTCAAGGAGACTATAATTTATTAGTGAAGAAAGCCAAGTATGTCATAAAGTCTGTACATAGTGAGGAGACATCAGACAAAAAGGGATGATTAATTCCATCTGAGAGGGTCTGTGAAGGCATCACAGGACTTGCATGGTACTTGCCAGGTGGGCAGAGGCTCAGTGACACCACGTGGAAGGGCTGCTCACTCTGGGGACAGAAAATTTGTGCTTTCCTAGGAAGAGTTCACCTTAATGTTTTTGTTATCACAAAATAAGTATCAGTTCAATTTATCACTTCAATGTAAGGGTTTAGACTACAGGGATAAATTTAAAGACTCATTCAGATCTTTACTCAAAGGTAAATTTTTCTTTGAGGATTTCCCTGATCATCTCCTTCTTTATTTCACATTTTTCATGTTACTTTTATCACTACATGACAGACTATTTTATTAATTTTGTTTATCTCCCCCCTCTAGCATGTAAGCTCCGTGTGGCAGGGATTTATGTCTATTTTGTTCACTGTTACATCCTACTGTCTAGCAGGGGGGCTGGCATATTGTACATTTCAATAAATGTTTGTTGAACAAATCAGTATTATTTTTGTAATTATGTTGGCTTACCTAAAATCCAATTGTCTACCATATTATTACCTGTTAATGGATTTTAATATTTAAAAAACAGCCAAATACTCTTGGAAATGGCATTATTGCCTTCAGTTTTATTTCATATTTTCCAAGGAAAGTCAGCTATTTAATCTTTTTCAATTTGGATTCATACTTAAATTCAAAATTCATGAGTAATTTTATAATAACTGATGTGGTACACATTTTTTTAAATTGAAGCTGTGAAATCATTTCAGAAAATTCAAGACAAATGAATTGCTTTGCAGTGTATATTTTCAGAATCTATAACTATTAGACCCCAAATACAAGATTTGACTTTCAATAGGTCAAAAAGTATTGAATCACTTTGAGAACATATCTAGGATTAATGTACATTTATCTCAAGTTTGTGGAAATTCTTAGTATGTTTCTTTTCCCTTCCTTTCTCCTTCCCTCCCGCCTCTTTTTTTCTTTGCTTTATTACAGTGGAATCATATTTAAGTTAGCCGTTGAAGCAACATAAACTTATTCTAAGTATGAAAATGATGAATTAAAGCCAAATTGACTTCAGTGTCTATTGCTCCAAATTGAGAGAAAATATTTGATTGGTATACTAAGGAAGATGCTGGCATTGATTTAATCAGCTCTGTCAGGGAGATGGCATCTTAGGGTCCCTGAGGTTAAGCTTTCCTATTTGGGGGGTCTATGGTTTTAGCTGGTGTGTGTGCATGGGAGGGGTGGGTAGCGAGAAAGTGGGAGGGGTTTGCTATACAGATACCCCTGAAGTGCCGTAGTAGCAACTGCTCAGCTTGAATACAGAAAGTCTGTGTTCCCTTTCTAAGAGCATGAAAAATATTTTAAAGAATCATTAAAATTAACAGGTAAAGTTTTTCTTTTTATGCTAAAGCTGGTGTTCTGTTCATCCAGTCTTTTTGCTGTTTCCTAGTATTTATGTTTGGCCTATGTAGCGTAATCCTAGTCATAAAAACTAAATTTCAGGATTCTCTCTTTCTCTCTCTCTCTCTGGCTAAGATCCCTGCTGAAGAGAAAGAAAGATAATGTTTTGTTTTCTACTTGATATCTAAGAAAAAGTCTAGATTCAAATCCAAAAGTAGTTTTTACTTTTTTCTCTTGAAAATCAACAAACTTTGTGAAATGTTTTACATCATGAGAACTGGAGTCAGATAGCTCCCTGTTGTCTCAGAATAAGAATGTGTTTTGAAATGCTCTTTTAGTCAGTTTATTTTCACTGTCTGTTTTTCTATTTCCATCTCTTCCTCCCTTCCCTTGCCCCTTGATGTTGTTTAGCGGTTTGTGTTCTATGTTAGCATTTTGATTCCTTTTCAAGTTAAAAAAGAAATAAATAAACAATAGAAGTAACATGGATAAATCTCTGGAATGAAACTTGAGTTCTCCCCAGCTAACAGAGAGATAGATGCAAGTGACCACATGTTTGTTTTCTTAGTTCTCAGATTTCTGTTGGACACATAGCCTGTGTCACTGCCTGACCAGAAAGCATTTCTTGGCCCAGTATGGAAGACCACATTTCGTCCAGCATGCCTTGTAAATTCCTGTGCAGAATGAAAATAGGAGCCAAATGCAGTACTTCCTGTAGAACTATACACACATTATTCATTCATGCCACAGATAAGTGTGTTAGGCAGGATGCTGGGAATATAATTGTGAACAAGACAGGCAGCTGTGTTTGCCTCAAGTAGCCTGTGATGTGGTTAGAGAGGTAGACAGGCCAGTGGACAGTTACCTTCTGAAATGATAAATGCTGTGGCCTGGAAAGTGCAGTTTGCTATGTGAGCACATATGAGGAGCATCAGACCAGATGGGGAGAGGAGAGGACGGGGAGAGGTCAGGGAAAAGTTAAACGAAATCTTAAGATGCAACTGGAAGGAGTACAAATAAGTTAGGCAACGGGTGATAAAGTGGATATAAAAGAGAGGGAAAATGAAGGTGTTTATTCATAATCACCATGACTTCAGTGCAATTTCTCAGTTTCTGGAGATATATACTGAATGCTGCCTTCAGGTTGCAGTACCTGATATCCCAAGTTCAAAGATGGATGAACAACAAGTACTTCTTTACCAAAGTACACAAGTGAGGAATGGCCAGTCCCAACCCAGGCAAGTCACATCTTCTTCCAGTCCGCCATTAGCAGTTCCTCTCAGAGCTTCAGTTTGCATTCAGGGAGACCTCAAGCCAGCGTGACCGTGCACAGCCTCCCATGAAGGACCTCGCACCTTGGCGAACGCTTTGGGAGCGCGTGAAAACCCGTTCAGCCATGTCCGTAACCTAGGGGTTTTACCCCTTTGTTTAAATAAGTAAAGCCTGCTTACTATATAAAAAACATGCTCGTAGTTCACCCAGTTCTCTCCTGAACCATTTCATTTACCCTGTTTCCCCGAAAATAAGACCTAGCTGGACAATCAGCTCTAATGTGTCTTTTGGAGCAAAAATTAATATAAGCCCTGGTATTCTATTCTATTCTAGTCTATTCTACCCAGTTTTATAGTAAAATAAGACCGGGTCTTATATTAATTTTTGTTCCAAAAGACGCATTAGAACTGATTGTCCAGCTAGGTCTTATTTTCGGGGAAACACGGTATTTACTTATTGGTGTTATTTTTCTGGTGTTTAAAAGCATCTGAGTTTTTAATACTGCCAAAAGACAATGTTTGGAAAATTTAATACATGGAAATGTAAAATTTCTACATAGTAAAAGATTCCAAAAGCAAAGTTAAACCACAAATGACACTGAGGAAAATATTTGAAACATATAAGAGACAAAACGTAAAAATTCTAAAAATCCTGCCAGTCAACAGTGGAAGGAAAGGAAAGGAAAGGGAAAGGAAGGGAGAAAGAAAGAAATCCTATAGAAAAATAATCTAAAGATAAAGAACAGAAAATTCATTTAAAAATATAAATGGCCAATAAACTTCTGGGAACTATAAATTAAAACACCAACATGCCACTTTTCCCCATGAAATGTATGACAAGTTATAACATTAAAACACCAACTCCCCAAAATTGTGTAGAACAGATGGCGCCCACCCCAAGCTGCCAGTCCATTTATGAATTTTGACTGGCCTTGTATTGAGTGTGGGGTGTGGGTTTCGGGGTCATAATCCCAGGGAGCCCCATTTGCACCATATTCTATATCAATGTCACCTCCTGGAGCACAACTCTGTGCAAAGTGAACAATGACCCTTGGAAGTGAGCACTGGGAACCCAACGCGTGGGCACAAAGGATTTGAAAACTTTGTTTTAAAAGAGAAATAGCTCCTCATCTTTCCCACCAATATTTAGCGAATGAGTTTTTGCCCTCCTGCTTTCTTATATGAGATGGATCCTGCCACGGAAAAACAGTGCTTAGAAGCAAAGGAAGATTAGGGGATTCCTCCTTACTAGCCTCCTGTGTTTTTCAATCCTGTCTGATTGCTTCATCTCCTGTGTGTTTCTAAAGGTAAGAAAAAGTCTGGGGGGGCAAGGGTAACTTTGCATGTATCTCCAGCCTGGTCAGTCAGCCCTTGGTTCGATGTGCTTGGTGTGCGGGTTCCTGGCAGAGATCCCCAGGCTGGCAGTCACATCAGAGTTTCTGTAGTACTGAATTTTTCACTTATTGGGTAACTCAGCCTCTCTAAGGTACGAGAAACAAATGAAATGAGGGATGTGCAATATTATTTGCTATATTACTAAGAATTGGAATTAACCTTGCCAGTCTGTAGGCTTTGCTTCCTCTGTGAGACCGGCTCTCTCTGTAAAGGACAAAGGTTGCTATTCTAGGCCCGTGTGTTAGGAGCTGGGTCGGGTGATGAGACTAGGACACGACAGGATGAGCCACACTACCCCAGCGTCTCACCTCTGGCCTGCAGTTTGGCGACTCAGGGGACTTCTTTCACTTTACCTTTCATTGGGCCCCACAAGTCACCTTTGCCTCCTTTGTTGCCCCATCCCTTTGGTATCTTTACTTCCAGACTCTCCCTTTAGAAGTCCGAGGCTTTGCTCAGATGACATGGATGTGCATAAATGTGAAAACCCGCTTGGTATCTCTGATTCCTTTGGTTTCAAAGCATTGAACTGGGGTCCAGGACAACCTGTAGAACCGCTGCAACCACACACCTGTCCCGCATGAACTGCAGGTGTCTCCAGAGATCTACCAAGGGTTCACCAAGAGCTTGAAATTCCCGAGGCTATGCCTCAGCCCTGACGGTCAGACTGTGTGCATGTCCAGCATGTGGTCATCAAGCATGTCTGGTCGCCTTCCCCAGTGAGGGGTAGGGTCCTGCGCACGTTATCTCAGGCTCACAGACAAGACCCTTGTGCATTTCCTCCAGGATGACGGCAGTCGGCTCACAGTGCCTGGTGAGCCTCCAGGAGGTGGGGCCTGGGTCAGGCTGTGTGTGCCTGGCGGGCTGTGATTGGGGCCGATGGGAACAGTCCTATTCCTTCACACCTGCTGGCTCAGTCTCCCTTTTTATTCTTCTTTCTTCCTCCTCATTTACTGAAACCCAAACCATTTTTCACTCTCTGCCTCAGTTTTCCCCAGGCAAGGAGGCTGCACCACGGACACTTCCACCATCGCTAGCAGGATAATACCTTAGCCTCGCACTGTGTCATCAAATTGGGTGCCTTGAAGAGACTCGGTTGGGAGGGGCTTTCCTTCCCTAAGGTTTCCACTTCAGAAGGAGACCTGTTTATCATGTTTAAAGTTTCCTTCTTAGACAGATTAACACTACAGACACAGATTCTTAAGTGAGTTTACCCTAATCTCATTGCCCTGAGCCAGCCCTGGATCCAACACAGCGATAGTGCCTACCACACGTACCCTTGCCCAGCGCATACACAGCCCTGGGTTTAATGATATTGGAGACCTCCAAAGTGCAAAAAGCCACAGCTTCCAGGGAAGACGTACTGTCCTTGACCCACTACAGAGCTGGGCTATCTTGGTATTGGGGTGGGGGAGTGGAGAAACAGTGGAGAGAGCCAGGCCGGGTGTAAATTTTATGTATCAAGCTTGGAATTCAGTTCACACTCCAGTTGTAGAAAGTGATCTGAGCATCACATGAAAATCAATACAAACTGCTTGTCCAAGTCTTCTTTTGCTTCCTGGACTGTTCTCCCCTCTCATTGGGCTCCTGCTGACAGAGAGGAAAGGAGATGACAGATACTGTTTTACCACCCTCATTCCACCGTAGTCAGGTAGCCAAGGTTACTATGCACATACTCACGCACTTGTAACTCATACACTGAGCTTTTTAAACCTGCTCTTGGGTGAGAGAGGAAGGGCAGGTCTTTAGCCTGTGAGCAGAGCCATTGAGAACTAGTCACTTTTCATTTATTCCTGTGGGTGAACATGACCCAGCAGCTTCCCTGCTGCCTCCTTCTCTGTCTTCATACCTCTGAGCTGGCAGATGTACAAAGCCAAGTTCAGCCTCCTTCCCAGCTCCTGGTCACCTCTGAGAAGCTAAACCACGCCCTCAGTAAGCACTGAAGAAGAACCCTTCGTTCCTCTAAGCCCCAACTTCTGAGATTCCCTAAACAACACCTAAATACAGCACCAATTGACGAGAGCACTCAGTTATTAGAAGAACAAATATATGTGGAAAGAATAAATATCCTTGGTTATGCAAGACAGCAAACAGAGACCATCTTCTCCAGAGGAGATGGTACCATGTGGACTAGTTTTCTCTAATTGTACAGAAACATTTGTTTGATAGAAATTTTCCTTCTCAGAGGAGACTTCCTTGCTGACTTGATGAAATGCTTCCCTAAAGATGAAGCCTGGCACAGCGGGGAGGATGGCCTGAGGGACGTGCCTCCTTCACCCAGGCTGGCAGGGCTGGATTAGGGACACAAGGGCTCATGGAATGGGGATGATCCAAGCACAGTGGCTGATTCATGGTTCTGACAATTGTGTGGTGATGTCTAGAGATATGAAAACCAAATAAAGGTATCCTACTTCATCATGTTCTGGATGGGAAAGAAAATACCTTCATGGGTGTAATTGTGTAAATCGACAAGATTTTAATAGAGGCAATAGATAAAATTTTGTAGCAGTGTTAAAGTTATTGTAGTTTATGTGTACTGTGCATACCTAGAAGAATACCTTTTTTAACCATATGGAAACTGTAGTATTTATAGGTAAAGAGTTTTGATATATACAACCTTCCCTTGAATGTTTGAAAAAACAACAACACCTATTTACCCATCTATCTGGATAGAGAGAGAGAAAGTGCTAGTGAGCAAGGGAGTCCAAGGGACAAATGGTTAAAAGAGGGCAAATCTGGGTTGTGGGTGTATATTCATGCAACTTTTCTTGAGCTTTTATATTCCTGAATTAAAACCAGTTGACTCTGTCTCCCTTTGATCAAGAGGCATATATCACCTTTTAATTGTTCTAATTTTTTATTATGAAAAATTTCAAACATACACATCAGAAGAAATATATAATGAATTCTTATGTACCCACCTCCTGCCTTAAAAATTGTCATTTTGCCATTTGTGACAATGCCATCTTAAAAAAAAAACAAAAAACAAAAAACAAAGAGGAGCAGCAGTCCAGTTACACTTTGTGTGTGCTGTCTCTTGGAAGCAGTGCTGACTCCCCTCGGGCAAAGCTATCTGAACCCCTAGGACTTTCCCAGTCCTTCATCACTTGAGGAACACACTTGCCACATCAGATATCCACAGCATTGATGCCTGGCACTCAGTAAGCTTTTGAAGCTCTGGGCATGGGTCTGCCTTGACCTCTAGTTAGTTCTGGGGTCCATTTTGAATGAATTTCCTTCATATAACATACAAGGGAGTCATCTGACGACTAATTTCAGTGCACAATAGTATAATCCTTCAATCACCTAGTAACTGCAGCCTGCAAAAATAAACAAGCAACTGGAAATTTGGTTTAAAACTTCAGATTGCTACATAAATACTTTCTACTGTTGATCAAATAATGGATGTAGTACTGACATACATCTAAAATAAAAATTTGGGATGCCACTCAGACATTCCTTAATTTTGCCTGAATAACCATCAAATACAGGATTTATACAGAATTATATAGTTATACCATGTGTGCCATATTATGGCCTTATATTATTGAAATAGCTCATGTAAACCAATTTACTATAACAGGAAAAATATCTGAATGTGGGTATTCAGACCCAAGGTATACAGGTTACCCTAGAACTGACATGTTTCCATTCAGTTACCATTTGTGGTTAGAAAAGAGTTCTTGGTTAAACTAACAGAGCTTAGTAATGATCTGTTTTATAAATACCTATGCTTTTTTGTCCTTTGAACATGCCAAGTTCTTTTCTGCCTTGGATCTTTTCACTTGCTATTTCCGGTGCATGGAACCCTACCTCACTGGTTTATCATGTGGCTGGCTTCTTCAGCTTTCAGCTTAAATGTCATCTCCTTGTAGAGGCATCTGTTGCTGTGCACCCAACATTCATCCATCTTTCTTTTGGTAAAACAGTGACCCAATTTTCCCCTAGAGTTCCACTTTTTACACCCCTTTAAGGTTGTGATTTAGGTGGGATGCAACCCTTGTCCAGCTCCAGGTGTGGTCCTCATGGGCTTGAGCCAATAAGCATTCGAGTATTTTATTACCCTGGCCATGGATAGGCCTGTAACCCAGTCAGAGCCAAGGAGATGTGAGAAGACACATCGGGGGCTCTGAGAAAGAAAAGTTCATTTCTATTCATTGAGAGCTTTGGAAGAGATCTTTTTGCCCTAGATTGTTGGATAGCAGTTATGCCCATGAATGGCAGTACATTTGTGTGTGTAGGGGGTGGGGAGGTTAAGGAATGGAGAGTAGCGCCTGTGGAGCCTATGGATGGATGACTTCATCAGTGGGGAAAGCAGAGATGAGAGGCAGGCTGAAGAAAGTCTTCTGAAATGACTGATGTGCTAGACCAAACCCTGTGGGAAATCAGACCTAGTCCCAGATAGCAGTAAATCCTCTTTATTGTTTAAGCCAGTTTTTGTTGTTATTTATAACGTAAAGAGGTCTAATCAACACAGCTATTCAGAGAGGATTTTCCTGAAGAACCTATCTAAAGTGGTCCCTCTCTCCACTACTGCTTCTCCTGAACTCTGTTTGTTTCCTTCATGTTACTACAATTTGTAACTATATTCTTGATTTATTTGCTTCCTTGTTTATTGTCTGTCTCAGCTACTAGGCTGTAAGCCTTCAGGGCTGGGAACTTATGTATCTAGTTCAAGAATTATCACCAGCACCTGGAACAACAGTGTCTGAAAAGATGGAAATAGCATTTATTAATTGTATAGGTAAGGAACTTTTTTATAGACCCCCAAATGCATTTTCTCTAGTTCCCTGCTCTAAGCAAAAAAAAAAAAAGAAAAAAAAAAAAGTACAGTCTGAAGCTGCGTATGCCCATCACTAATAATTCTGGCAGTCCTTTTCCAAACAAAATGAAATAATTTTCCTGTAAGTCAGTTTTAACATGGAATTTTATTATTTTACTTAACCATAGTTAGACTTCCAACAGGTTTGTAGTTTGGTCTCAGACAAAGAACTCTTTCACCATCTGCTTTTACTTTTAAAAGGGCTCTCCAAAAGACACACACTTAAAAACACATTGAAACAGAACTTCGATAGCTTTAAAAGAGGAACATAAATTTTTTTCCCAAAAACTTGACCCAGAAGTTTAGAAATTAATTACTTAGTATTTTTTGGCAACAAAAACAACAAAACAGAACAACAAACAGCTTCATCATTTTGTGGTAGTTGCAGATAATGACTAGAAGGAAATGAGGCATGAATGTAGTAAAAAATAATTTGGATACTCTGAAAGATGCTGTAGAATCATCTTGGAGAAGAATACTATAAACTTCTGATCCTGTGAAAAATATATGAGTTGTTGCTTTACCTGTGATATAGTAATTAATAGCAAAGAATACTGTTTTCTGTCTTTTTCATATTTTGAAATACAAACTATTCTCAAATTGGAAAGGATAATTTTTTTACATGACCATTTTCTCAATCTTCTCATAGAGTGGTTTTCATTTTGCGGGAGACCAACACAATAATTTTACTAATTTTTCTCATCAGAATCTCTATCTCTGGATATTTAACTTTACAATATTCATTAATTCAATCAAGAAGTGTTTATTAAGCAGCTACTGTATACTAAGCACAGTGTTAGACTTATATGTGCACAAGATAACAAGATCCCAGCTCTTAAGATGCCCATAATTTAGTTGGCAGAGTGAGGTAAATGTTCTTAGCACATTTTTATATTTTTAATGTGTTGATGACAGGAAATTTAAAAGACAAATTGCTTCAATTTGCCTCAAAGTAGAACTTTAATGATCTGTCACTGAAACGTGTTATATGACCATTTGGGAAATCTAGTTAG